>NC_043754.1:18337930-18587930 GCF_902148845.1 Salarias fasciatus
GTGTCACCATGCTGACGTGACTGAGTCGTCCTCTCACAAGAGCATCAACAGTCCTTTCCACGGCAAGGAAAGCAGGACTGACAGTGAGCTGAATGACACAGCACCGGACTGTGTCCTGGCAGACAGCGGCTATCTTTCTCTGCCGAACAGTCAGGTGCATGTTAGTGCGACAGAGGAGCGCAGCCACCTTCTGGGATCAGCCTCCATCTCTCCGTCACACGGGTGTGTGTGTGTGTGTCAATCCCATCTGCCCAGTGTCTGTGGCGACATCTTTCACGCCCGTGCATCACTCCAAGTGGAGGTCACCGGGGTTTTCGCTTTCGTCAGCGCCGTCAAATCAACATGTTGACCCAAACCTGTCCATAAGAAAGTTCCAACAGACGGTGTGTGAAAAACTGGCAAAAGGTGTTCAAAAGAATATATATATATGTATATGTGTGTGTGTGTGTGTGTGTGTGTGATCGTCTGGAATCTGCTGATGCTTGGTGAACGACCCACTCTGCTGCCCCAACAACCTTTACCGTGCCTTGAGATGGAATGGCCACCTTTAAAATCAAAACAAAACAAACCATGGTATATACATTAAACCATGACCCAGGATAAATACAACTACATTACATAGACATCAATATATTTTCACAGTTAAACAAAAAGCCACCCCTGAATGACCTTTTCTCACTTAAATTAAGTTGAATGACTTTATGATACAGTTCAGAATGTATCACAATGTTGAAAATGTATGTGAAGTCAATACAAGCATTTGCTGACAAGTAAGTGTCATGTAGTGTTGCGACTGGTAAATAAGAACCATACCAGATGCTCTGATGGAGTTGAAAAGCTGCTCCAGGTGGTCCTGGATAAACCTGTACGACAGGCACGCCCCTCCTCCTCTCCTCTCCTGTGTGTGTGATTTTAAAATTGGTTTGATGATCTGAAACCTTTGCGAGTGATAAATATGCAAAAAACACAAATCTGGAAGGAGGCAAACACTTCTTCACAGCACTGTACAACCATCTTACCGACCTACCTTCATCTTCTGATCAGCAAATTCCAGGTTTGTCAGTGACGTTGTTGGCTGCATTGTAGTCCACTTTTCTTCTGGACATTGTTCAGATGAACGATGTACTCCCAACTGATGCGGCCAGTGACGCTTCTAACTGGGCTGCATGCCTGCAGAATCACTTTTTTTCCCCACCGTTAGCACTGAGCATGCTTTTTGATGGCCATGGTATCAAGCATCAGAGTGACACCGCCATACTTGGCTTCATTTTCCCGGTGCCGTCTTCCAAAGCATGTCCAGCATCGTTTGGTTTAGTCCAGGCTTTGCATCCAGAGAGCTCAGCCACCTTGATACAATTCAAAGACAGGCCATTTAGTCACTTACCAGATGAACCGCTAGCCCAAGAAATAACCACATAACCCTACCCCAGACACTGGAAATACTAAAAACAACTACAATATCAAAACGTATCAACAGTTCAGTAACTAGTAAATCTAATAAATAACATAAAAAAACCCACAAAATATTTAATGTAATTGTTTATTTTACCTGAATATCATTCAAGTTTGTCTTTCAGTTCTTCATTTATTCGGTTTTTGTCTTTCAGTTCCTCCAGAAGAGCGTTCATGTTTTTCCTCATCCTCCTTTCCCTGGCCAAGGCATTGCTCTTCTCTCGCTGCAGTTTCCGTACTGTTTTTAAGGCTGCATCAAGTTTGGCCTTTAGAGCCTTGGGGCAAGAAGGCAACGCATACAGGTGGTCACTGGCCTCCCTTTTCCGGCTCGGTTGCTTCTCTCCAGTGGCTGCCTTTTGATTTAGAAAAATATATGAACACAATAATAATAATAATAATAATCATAACAATAATAATAGCAACACCATCATAGTCCTTCCTGGGCACCACTGTGATGAACGGTTTAATGACAAGCCATGTGATGCTCTCGTTTTTTACCAACACTCCACAGGCCTTTAAATACTCACAACATCTGGCGGAGGTTCAACATCTGGCGGAGGGTCGTCCTGCTGAACTTCCGGCAGGTTTTCTTCTGCTCGTCTTGAAGCAGCTGTGCTTCTTGTTGCTATAGGCTAAAATAAACAGTTAAATATTCAAACGTTCTGTAATATACATCATTTTATGTATCCCTTAACTTGCAGGAAATGTGACATTAAATCACACGTTTAAATATTGATTTATCCACCTCGAATTCTCGCAGGCCAGTGATGAACATACCCATTGAAGATGAGCGGGGAAGTTAAAGATTTTTGGCACAGCACCAGCCTTCAGCCTTACAGTCTGCCCCGTCCTGTCAAAGTCCTCTCTGTGAAAGTGGTCGCTGCAGAGCAGTGACCTGTCGTTAGCCACAAAATCATCCCTTCTTAGGGCAAGCTCCCAGTGCCTTCTGCGCTCTCTGCTTTTAGGAAACCTAAAAAATGGGGGAGAAAGTATTCAGACATAAAAAGTGTGGTAACATGTTCCACCTTTTTTCCTTTAACATTAAGGCTAATAACAAAAACACAGTATGTAATATGTTAGGGTCATTTTATGTATATATTCAGCTGATGTAAAAATTGAGAATTTGTCAGTAGGAGAAAATCTAATTAAATAACATGAAAGTGGATGGTAAATTTCTAAAAAAGCAGGGTCAAAAGCAATCTGGCAATATTATCACACAGCCATGGTGTTCCTGTGCAGCATAACTTTACATAAATGTACACAAACAATGTCCTAATGATAAAAAAAAAAGTCGTAATATTGTTAATATTGTCATGTCTCACTTGTGAAAGGTGACCCCACGGGTTCTGGTTTGGAGGCTGCGTTCGTTGGAGCAGCCGTAGGCGGCACAAAAATCAGGCATTTCAGGATATTTCTGTAAACACAGATAGCACAAAGGAATCTAAATGTAAAGATGTTTTAATAACCAAACCACTTATGCTGAAATGAAAGATTAATTCTGCCTCTCCCACCAACGTAAAATTGCTGAGTCAACTTTGTAACATATAGGTCAAAGGTCTCATTAACGTCATTACTCAAGCAAATAAATACAACCACATAAAAAAATGCATTTCGACAAAACATTAGGCTGTCAAAAAACGTTATTGGTCTCAGGAAATCCTGATAATTCAAAATCTTGACTGTGGTCTCATTCATCCGATTCATTCATCTGCATCTCTGCCGCTCCTGCAATAATCCCAATGTTTTAATTCATCTCCATTATTAACCGTCACGGAAGAATGGGAAAAAAAAACCTTTCCGCTGACTCCGTGCCTTCAGAGCGACAGAGCGGACGTATCATGAAACTTTTCCTAATCAAAGCTCAACGTGTTTTATTCTGGTTTAGAATATCCAATCTCAAAGGGACACAAAGAATGATTTAAGATAGTTGGTGATTTTAAAAAGTAGCTTGTATTTGCTTATTATTAAAGATGGAGATGAATGTATTTACAGTAATTCTCGATATCGGCGTGACGTCACGCACCACGTGATCGGCCTAAGTTACCACTACGGAGGGGCAAACAATGTGGAAAATTCAGACCGTAAGGGCTTCTCAGTAGATATTTGTACAGTTATTACAACTTTTAGCGTTTTGTTGTGTTGCAGAACAAGTTTAGTGTTGGCCACTGGTGCCAGGTATGGCTTGAAGCCTGAAGCTTTAGCAAGTTTTATTTTTGCAGACTATTGAGACATGCTCACACACTGCAGCAGTATTGTTCAAAGTCGAAGCAGCCGTCAGGATGGGTTACACCCAATCAACACGCACCGACGAGCCCTGTGTCTGCAATGACTGTTTTTGTCAAGAAAGTGACACCTGCACCAATCTCACGCATCAAATTTCGAGTCATTTTTGAGGAGCTTATTCAAAGGTGACATGCAAGATTCGGAGGTTCAGCAAAGATGTCGTGATTTTAACCCAACCATCTCTCAAGAAGAAATTGCACAACAGCTTCCTGAGATTCAACTTTTTGCTTGGACGCCAATGGACATCTGAAAGAAAACCATCAGTATTACGCTCAAGTACAATTATAGATGTTTGTCGTCGACGTCGACTACACTGACTTTGTTGTCTGGACCACAGTCGAATGTATTCGGGTCAGGATTGCCAGGGACAACAAATTTATTGCAGAGATGCTGGGACAACTGCAATCCTTTTGGAGAGCGTCAGTGCTGCCTGAATTGTTCACAAGAAAGATGGAGTTGGGATGCAAAGAGAACACGCCTCCTTCAACAACCACAGCTGCTCAAGTTCACTGCATCTGTCATACGGATGACGAGTCAATGGAGATGGTTGGGTGTGATTCATGCAACGAATGGTTCCATCTCCCATGCGTCAAGCTAAAACGTCTACCAAAGACAAAAAAGCGTTATTGCAAAACATGCAGAAAGGGCAATGAAAAAAATTGCTCTGATGCACATTTTTTCTTTCGTGAAAGGTGAATTTCAGAATGTCACTGTTTTTTTTCTCTTCTATTTTGTCAACTGATCACTTTTAAGAGATTTTTTTTTTTTGATCCGAAATACACAAAGAAATTGTTCTGCTTACCAGGATTTAATTTTCTACTACTTTAAAGTACCATGTATTGATTTACTTCATAACAATATGGTCACATGCTACAAATATAAGACACAAATACAAGTGAAATTGATAAAGAAACTTTATTGAACGAAAAAAAAAGCACACATGTACCTGCAATGTACACAATCTTTAAAATCACGCTTGAATTGTAAATCTGAGAAAAAAAAATCCAAGTTACTTTGCTAAAAAAGAACTGAACACCTTGCTCCATGCTGCCCTGCAGCTTAAAAAAAAAAAAGAGAACAGAATGAACACCTATGGCACTGAAAATGAAATTGACACGATCCATGTTACAATTTCTCATCAATAAGAAAATAGATGACTGATTGCACATTGACACCGGGTATAATGACATCCTGACGTGAAATATTAGCAATACACAAAACAATGTAACTGTCACATGAGACACAAGCACATTCATTCACTGAAAACAATGCTTTCACCAAGGTTTATCAAGACGGCACATACACGAACAAGTTTATCGATGCTTGAAGTTGCTTCTTGCATTTCACATGCAGCTCTCTGCACCATGCGGGCTGGAACTGGACCCTGTAGAACGGTTTATCTGTTCTTGAGTAGGCCGATCACCCGCTCGATGTGTACTCGAACAGAAGAAATCTTCCTTGATGTTTCCAGCTCTCGTGCAGACAGTTGCTTCTTCCCTTTGGTGGAGGCCGGTGTCAGCAGCTCTGCTCCACACTGGACGGCTAAATCTTCATGGAACAGGAAACGGCGATCAGCCAGGATCTGGTCATCCGGCATGTGAAGGGATGAGCTTATGAAGCCCGACTCTCGTACGACGTGTACGTCCGTCGCTCCACCGCCCCACAGACAGGACAGGAAGTTGATGGAACCTACTGGAGAGCAGGACACAAACACCTTCACAGTGCAGTGTTTCTTGTGGTTGGACCACGTCTGGGCCCTGGCTTTGGGGTCTTTCGGCGCATCAATAAAGATCTCAATGCAATCAATAATAGATGTGAGGTGTGGAAATTCGGCCTTGAAGACAGGCGGTATTGTCTGAAAGATGGTGTCTCTGTCCTGCCATTTGATCATGAACCCTAGCTTTGAGTAGATGAGGTCGACCCACTTCCAGAAGTAGTCGATGGCCGTTGTGGTGGGAATGTCCTTCAGTTGTGCCAACAGTTCGAAGGACATGTTATGTCTCAGCATCACCAAAGTTATGAAAAGTTGGTCAACGAGAGGCAGACTGGATTTGTTCTTCGGTTCGCTGCACAGGAACGGACTAAGCAATCCAAACACTTTTTCAAATATTTCCCACGTTATGCCAGTCAACATCTGGAACTTGTCGTCGTTGCCTTGAACGGCACTTGCCGTTAAGTTTGATGCATCGAGTGTCTTTTCCAACATCTCCAATCTTGCGCGCGTTGTCCCGTTCAGCTCGCAGATTGTTGAGCTCTTCATACAGCTGCTCCCGTTCACTCGTCTGTAGTGGTGTAGCGAGACCTCGAGCCTGCTTTGGAGATGCAGGGTGCGAAGACGCTGGGGTTGACGGAGTGGGTGGGGGTCTCAAACATGGTGGCTGTTCAGCAGTCACTGGTGATGAGATGTCTGCAGTCACAACACACGGTGAGGACCGACTCTCTGCTGGTGGTTGTGTGTCTGGAATATTGTCGATGAGCTTCAAACATTTGCGTCCCCGAGTACCTGTCATCAAACTGGATGTTGCTGCGAGAAAAATAAAAACAAAAATTACAGACAAATGAAGTTAAAGTACAACTATGGTGGGGATTATTATATGTACATGGATAAGTAATGTCAACTGTTTGATATATAACACATTTTTCTGTATTTACACTACCGGTTAAAAGTTTGGGATCATTTTACGTTGAAGAAGTTCTTGACATTTTATTCAATAATAATGTTTCCAAATTATTTTGAAACAAATCAAAAGATGATTAGATATAAGGTGATTAAGTTAGTATTTCAAATACTTAGAGCAAAAACAAGTCTTTACATTATAAGCAACACTATTTCTGAGATTTCACATAAAAGTATCTCCTTTGCAAATATTACACATTCAGTTTCTACAACGTTATGGAATAATCCAGAACTCCATAATAATCTCTGGAACAACATGCAGCTCTCTACATGAACTCGGAATCATCTACAACTTATGAACTCATTCTGAAAATGTAAACCGTCTTAATTTTTTGCAGCTTCAGATACAGTAGAATCATTTTATAAGTACAGTGAAAATGATACAAAACTACTTTTACACTAGTTACACTAGTAGTGTAATGTACAAACCCCTTCTCTTCTGGGCTCTGTTGAATCGTGAGAGAGCTGCCTGGCTTGACTGTCTTGAGCCTGGTTTGTGTGGGAATATGGAAGGGACGTAATCTGGGTGGTCTTTGTGGTTGACCTTTTCTCCTGGAAAAAATAAAGCATTATTAAAACCCCTAAGATTAGATTCCAAACCATCTAGACCTAGTAGATTTTAAGAAATATGCTTAGATAGAGGTATAAAGTTATAAACAGCTGATAAATTACAAAATAAACACAAAACTGTTGACAGAGCTAGAGGCCCCAGAATAATCAGGGAATTCGATGTTATGAAGCAAACTAGAGTTCTTACCCGTTATAAAGTGTGCAGAACAAACATAGGTGTAGTTCGACTTCGGTAGCCACAGTTTCCCCGGTGTTTTGCTGGTGGTGGGGTCGGTGGCTCTGTTTATAGCCAACAGCCATTTTCTCCTCCTCTCTGGTTCAGTAGCCTCGCTTGGTATCGTGTAAAAGGACAAGTGAGGATGTCGAGCTACACTGTTGGTGCAGTTGAACACACAACAATTCTTCACCATCTTTTATATATCTAGATCCCTCAGTCTACAACAAATATTGAGCAAGAACAAACTCCACACGAAAAATGGCTCGCTTCGCTGGCAGCAGTGTGCGTGATTGTTTGTCCCTTTGCATGGGTTTATAAGGCCCGCGCAAACCCGGATGTGCTTAGTGGCCCGGATGTCCGTGGTCGAAAGTCACGTTTGACTACGCGAGATTTGGAGATCTTCTGTGTGGTCTGCTCCGGAGGGACACCACAGTGTAAAAGATCAGGAGAGGAAAATTTGGTGCGATCTGTCTTCTGTTGTCTGCTAGTGTGTGGGTCTCTAAACCGGAGAAGATTGAAAAAAAAATCCTGTAGTGTGTACTGGTCTTTAATCACTCACCTTCCCTTCGATTACACGACAGCACGCCAGAGTGGTCCACTGTCCTAAGATGGCCGCCAGTGAAGTGTTGGGCGGTCACGCTTCCTGAACTATCGCGATGCATTCACCTCGAAATCTCGCCCATGCATGACACTGCAGGAAACCCCGCTGCATCTTCCTTTCTCAACATGGCACCGAAGGCGAAGAAGGAAGGTTGGTCAGTCCGATCGTATTTAATCAATGATTCGTACACGTAGCGCTTATTTTAGTCAATTTATGTCTTCGATATCGAGAGATGGATTGACTATTTTCCACGTCATATTATTGTATTGTTGCCAGCAGTGGTTTTATTTAGCGTAGGATTACTGCTAGGCGCCGGCATGTATGCCGAAACGTGATGCTAGCTAAGCTAATATTGACGCTGCTCAACAAAACGTGGTCTTTTCGTGGAGGATATTTTTTTCCGATAATCTAACTACATTTATCAATATTCCTGCGTGGTCACCACTAAACGTTGTTGGGTTGGTGCTGCTTGTTAATGTCCTGTTACAACATGAATACGATGTAAATTAGCAGTTGCTACTCCGCAGTTGGGGAGCGTTTCTTCAGCTACACTGTTAAAATTCCTCTTGCTACACATAAAGTACAACCACTGTAAACCTGTTCAGTCATAATGCTTTCTAAGAAGAGTCGCCCTGGGTCTGGATCTGCATGTTCTTAATTCTTAAGCAATGCTGGCAGTGCGTGGTGGAGATAAGTAAATGTCGGGATATGAAGGGGGAAAGAAGTGAATGTGGATCCCCAATTTAACAGATGTAGATTTTCCACGTTGATGGTTTATAATTTGTATCTGAAATGTTTACTTGTCCAGGCAGGTAGATATCAGGTGTACTTGGATGGTGAGGGTTAGTGCAAACCTGTGTTACTAGCAGGATTGAGTAATGAGTGGGTGCAAATTAAGTAAAATATTTAAGAATTCAGTTTAGTAACCAGGCACTTTGATGTTACTTAACATTTAAGTAGTTTTCCAATAGGCCTGTGACACATCTCTAATTTTCTCTTTCTGTCATAGCTGTCCCTGCCAAGACTGAGGCCAAGTCAAAGGCCCTGAAGGCCAAGAAGGCTGTGCTCAAAGGTGTACACAGTCAGAGGAAGAAGAAGATCAGGACTTCTCCCACCTTCCGTCGCCCCAAAACCCTGCGTCTCCGCAGACAGCCCAAGTATCCTCGCAAGAGTGCTCCTCGCAGGAACAAGTGAGTTACCGTTGCCGTGTATCATTAAATGTTAAAAAACCTGGTGCACATGATGGTTTTATGCGATCAAAGTATGAAAAAGCATGAGTCCAATTTTATAAACTACTGATGCACCCAGATTGTAACAGCCAACTTGAATGTTGTCCAGTGAGAAGTTTCGGAGAGCAGTGCGAGTCTGACTGTTGGTATTTGTTCCTCTAGGCTGGACCACTATGCCATCATCAAGTTCCCCTTGACAACAGAGTCTGCAATGAAGAAGATTGAAGACAACAACACACTTGTGTTCATCGTGGACGTCAAGGCAAACAAGCATCAGATCAAACACGCTGTCAAGAAACTGTATGACATCGACGTCGCCAAAGTCAACACCCTCATCAGGTGAAGACGTTGCTCTGGCTGTCACTGAATTCCTCTCAGCATTATCTACTCGAAATGCAATAGAATCTCAATTTTCATATTTTTTTGAATATGTTATTCCTGACAAATCTTACAGGTTAGATTAGTCTGGGAGTGTTTGCACCATGTCCTGTCAAACATCCGATGACTGTAAACATCCACAGGGAATATTGTATGTAAATTCAAGTTCATAACTTGTTTTATCTCAACCCACTTTTAGGCCTGATGGTGAGAAGAAGGCGTACGTACGTCTGGCACCAGATTATGATGCGTTGGATGTTGCAAACAAGGTGAGGAGTCGTTGATCCAGTCGTTTTGTGCTTTTCAGTTCTGTGCACATGATGTAAACTTTATTTGGTCTGAATGTCTGTGATGCTATTCAAAGGAACCACTGATGCCAGAAACACAAAGTACAATCATCTCTCCTGTGTCGATGGACATAATCTTGATACCCTTGTATTTTGTTTTGCAGATTGGCATCATCTAAACCGTGACTGGGGAGACTTGTGGAAGAATAAATATTTGTATAAACAAGTTTTATTGTCCCTTGTATTTGTGAGGTATCTTCACACACTGAAGCTGTCAGACCCGCGGCACTCCAGAATAGTTATTTGATTGCAGGCATAGTGTACTTATAGAAGGTACACAAACTTGTACATATGTCAGTATTTTGATTGCTCCACAGGAAAAATGTCCAGGTTCTTGACAGCTGTAATATTTAAACAAACTTCAGCTATTGCTCAGTTTCATTTTTTATTGACATTTTTGTTTTACAATATCAGGAAAGGACAATATGTCTTTAATTCTGGTTTTCTAAGTAAATGAACAAAAACCATTTGCCAAATTAATGGCTTACAGGCCACCATATTGGATTGAAACTCTTAAAAAAATAAATAAAAACCCAAAACACCTGCAATAATGCAGCATTACTGACTTCATAAGCATCATGTAAATTTAATATGTATCACATGGTTCTTTTGAAACCAAACCACTGCAGTAATCATTACCAAAAAATGTACAAATAAGTTCAGGTAATTACAGAACAATTGGACTTTAACATCGGATCAGTTTTGGCCGTCTTTAGTTTAATCTATTTATGCATGGAAATGATGGGAAGCTTGAGGCAACGGGAGCCCTTGGAACAGAAACTATGTGTAATTCTAGGAAAGAAGTGAAAACCTTCCTACAAGAGTCAAATATATTGCTTACATTCAGTGACGTTGCGGCACAAGTTTCAACCTTGTTAGGAGAGGAAGGTTCGAACTGTGCCTTTAACAAGGCCTCTGCAGATCGGGCACTTTCGCAGAGATGGTGCACACTCCTTGCACACCACCAGGTGTCCACATGGGATGAAGACAATGTTGACCTCTTTGTCCATGCACACCTTGCAGGTTCGCTCCTCCTGCAGGCGACGCAGCTGCTCTTCCATCGGGAGGTCTGCACAGAAAAAAGAAGCCTGACTTACAATGGAGTCCACATTAATAAAGAGTTTTAATGGACTTAACGTTACAAGTTCTTCCTCCGTCTAAAATACACTGAAAACATTAAAAAGTATTGTTTATACATTTTGATACTCAGAGGTGTCAACACAAACGTCTGCTCATGGAGAAATCTACGACCAAAGCTCCTCGAGAAGAATTGCAGGCAGCACAGGAGTCCAAAAGTGCCAAAACATGACTTAGTAGCCTCGTAGTATAAAACTTGTTCCCACACAACTAAATGACAACATATCTGGTAAGTAACATTTACACCAAGTTCAACTGCAGAGTCACCAAAACCACCTTATTCTACTAGATTAATATGTACTGTCATAAACTGCAATTACCAAAAATAAAGATTTTCCATTCTCGTACACTGTAGTATGAGATGACAATCATAGCATCTTAAATAGACCAGTAATTTCCTTTTTCTCAAATAATTAACATTTCTCCTGGAAAAAAAATATCCAACTTGTGTTGTGTTCTAATAACCTACAGAACATAGAAAGCAGTAACCACCACATATGACCACCACTGAATAGAGACAGCTGATCTTCTTGACCAGTCAGTCAGGCACAGTTTGTCCTGCCTGAGGCTCAGGAGTGTCCTCATACCTGAAAGATCTTGACTTGGTGATGCAGCTTCGTTTGACTGTGCTGAAAGTGTGAAAGAAACATGCACTTAGCTCAGGATTTGGTGAATGCACAATGGAAATAATCTGTCTGGACTGCGGTAAAGCACGCAGGTACAGTGTGATCACAGTGCTTTTGGTGACCATGACTGTACAAAAGTCCTCAATGCCCAAAAAAATATGATGTTCAGGTACTGATTATGCCACAACTACCAAACACAAAGGACACACAGTGGTTTCTCTTTGTGACTGGTGGAAAACACTAAATACCCATGAGGTCTCTGAGCAGGTGGACGTCGTTTTTCTGGATCCAGTTGCGGAAGACCTCGGCGGCGGCGTTTCCCTTGGTGAGGACGAGCTCGATGAGCCGGGCCGTCTGCTGCTGGGCCGACGTCTGAGCCTGAAGACCACTGAACTCCTCAGCAGCTGCACGTCAACAAGGGACAAACATTTTCAAAACCTAACTATTCGATATGGAGGAATGAAGAGATCACTTCAGGGTTCGATCAAGACAGACGGAAACAGTTTAGACAGTATTCCATCATTAATATTTGCAAACCAGGACAAAGAAACACGATAACTGCTGTTGAACATACATAAGACGTTTTGCTCTCTCAAATGGTCCAAGACCGGCTCGACACTCTTCAGACGCTGGATCAATGCTGCCTGGTGCCTCTTCACAAATGTGAAACCATCTGAATAAAAAAAAAAAAAGGACATAAATCAAGATTGTATTCTTGTTTACCAACATAGCAGTAGCTACATCAGCACTGTCGACGTAGAGCAGTGAACGATATGCACCTGATGCCATCGCCTCTGCCAGCATCTCCCGTTCTTCTTCACGTTTCTGGTCTTCAGCACTCAGCAGGTCTGAAACCAGCTCCTGGACGGTCCTGTAGTTCTCTCCACTGGTCAGGATCTTACTCTGGACCGTCTGCTTGACCAGGCTGCGCTCGAAGCCCATCTCTAACGCAGATTTAATCACTGGGGTGTTCATCATGACGGCGTCCTCGGAGCGCTCCTCTCCTGGAGCGAGGTGAACCACTAAGGTGGAGAGAGCACAGAGAGTTTGCAACGCCGCAAATGACCGGAATCACAAAAATAAGCAGAACCGCAGGTGTATTGTGATATGAAAGCGACGTATCGGACTCACCTGGCGGATCCACAAACTCTCTTGAGCTGCTGTCTCCGTTCGTTAAAAGCTTCAAGGGGAAAAAAAAAAAAAACAGTACAAATCAATTAAATCTGAGCTGGACGACACAGAACTCTCAGAAGCTTCTGTTTTCCACCAACCTGCTCAAACAAACGAGGAAAACGAGCCTGGATCTGGTGAACAAAGTCTTGTCCTTTCTCCTGTAGCAAATACTCACACCTGGATCCCACAAAAAAAAAAAAAAAAAAAAAGGACAGCATATATTCATAAACCATTCTTTACACAGTGAAACAGTTCATCTGTCCACCAGTCCTTTATTTCAGTGCACAGAATTTACAAACGGCGTTTACCGAGGAAACCATTTGGCATGTTCGACCCACGGATCATCTCCAGACTCCCAGCATCGCAGACCTCCATCGCAGCAGAAACACTTGACGTCGTCGTTGCGACCTACAGGTGAAACAAAGTACTTTCAGTGTCTTCGAGTGAGGCGCCAAGGGGAAAACGTCATTCTGATCAAGATGACAACATGAAAGTGACTGCATGCCTTTTCCTGAATATTTAACTTCCCTTTTCACTTGAAATCTGATCACACTGTATGTGCTTTGTTCTCACAAACAGGCTTCTACTGCAGTGATTTTTAAAAAGGGATTTCTTGTTAAACTGAGGAGAGACTAGACAAATACTGATACTGAAACAAACGCTGACGTTGTGGAAACCCCAGCACAAACACAAAGTGGAGGGGAAACCTCTTACAGCTAATACAGCTACTAGAAGAGTCAACCTGAGGGTGTTTTATAACAGGTCAGATTTTTAAATGAGACTCACGTTTCAGTACATGGTTATTTTTGTTCAGAAATACATTTGAATGTACAACTCTGTCCCTCTGACTCTTGTCCGTACCGACATAGTAGAAGCCGGCTTTGGCCAGCTGGTCGGGCCGCACAGGGATACGAGTCGGCCAGTTGACAAACGTGATCAGCCTCTCGTCGCTCTGCTGCATGGAGGGATTCGACACGTTGCTGAGGGCGACGGCTCCTGATGACAGCTGCGAAGTTGCCGCCAGAGAGGCGGTTGCTGCGGCTCCGGCCAGCGACACGTTGTCAGCCCGGTCGCCCCGCACGAAGCGGCAGTTTGGATAATGCCTCTGGTGCTCGGATACGGCTCTGTCTCCTGGTTCCCAGTTACTCAGCTGCCGAGAAAACCACAAACCTACGTCAAAGTATGCAACTGCAAGACTTTTTGGATGAAGCCCAAATGAGTGAACGCGTCCACGCTGATGTGTTCTGGAAACACACCTGCCCTCCGCAGCTGAAGCAGGCCACTCGGTCGCCCTGACCCAGGTAGTAGAACCCCGCCTTGGCCAGCTCTGCGGGAGTGATGATGGAGAGCGTCCAGGAGTGGAAAGAATCCAGTCTGTCCTGCTCCCGGCGCATGCTGGGGTTGTGACACGTGGGTCTCTGGTGGGACATGTCCTCTACGCCACGAGAGCTCAGGGGGCTGGAGGGAGGCAGGGCAGTGAAGGCCATGTTCAGGTAGCCGACTGGTTCTTCACCCTGGCTCACTGGCGGGAAGGGAGCGGCCGGGCCTGGACCAGAAAGCTAAAAGACCAAGGGAAGCTAAATGTTAAGAATCTGCAACTATTCTGAGACCATGTCAACTGAAACTAAACCGCTTTGTAACCATTTTATCCTTTCTCTTGGCCTTACCGGTATAGCTGGAGCGATGCGAAGTGGGGAGAAGGCGGAGTGAGAGGAAGAGAGCAGATTGGCTGTGGAAGGCAGGCTCTGGATGAAGGAGCAGGTGGGAGAGAGCTGTCTGTGCTTTTCCGTTGGGCAATCTCCGGCCTGCCAGCCCTCCGCGGTCACGTTACACCTGAAGCACTGCACACGGTCGCCCACGCCAGTGTAGAACCAACCTGCCCTCGCCAGACTTCGCTCTGTGACTGCCGAAGCGGGGAAACGAGCAAAGGTAGAGATGCGGAAGAGCTCTGGAAGATGGAAAAAAAAAAGAAAAAAAAATCAAAAATAAATCTGGTAATGCAGGACCTTTGGAATATAGAAAAAAAAAAAAATGAAGATTTGTACCTGAGGAGTTGTCATACTGTAGATCGGGTGGAGGCCCATTTCGACATAGTCCCATCAAAAATTGGTTGTTTTTGAGTTGAACGAGAGTTTCCATTTTTTTGGGATTTTTGTTAAGTGATTTAAAGTAAAAGAGAAGTCCTGTAAAGGGAGAGGGGTTTGAGAAAAGCCAAGGTCTTGTTCACTCATACATACACAGTCACACAGAAATAAGACAAATTAAAGAGCTGAAAAAGAGGAAGGTTCTCCCAGATGTAGTCCGTTGAAAAGACAGTGATTCTTGAAAGATCAAATCGACTTAGAGCGCCTAAACAAAAGCAGGCCTCTTCGTCTTTTCCTGGCTTTTCTCATTATCTTATGCTGATGCTTCATTTCTGCACCTCCTCTCAAACCGACAGCTCCAGGTCTTCTCTTCACAGCTGAAAATGAGACTTGTTTGCTACGAATACTGTTCAGCTCTGTTTGAAGCTGCTGTCCTGCGAGTGGCCATCACACAAACTGTTAACACTCACAAGCTCGTCTTCTGATTCTGTTGTGGCTTTAGGTCTGCCTGACCTGTTCCAGTCAGAGGCGTAACCACTTGGGTGACTTTCGATGTAGACTTACTTGCTTGGCTATTTCTCTGTAGGAAAGACCTACAGTTTTAAGTTTCGCTGTGGACTGTCTCTCTTCCATTGTGAATTAATTGCTTTTTTTTTTACTCTAATACTACTCCTGGCATCAGATGGAGATAAATAACTTGTTGCCAGCTGATGTAAAATCAGCCATGTAGTAATTATCCAATAAATTATTTAGGAATTATTTTATTTATTTGTTAACGAGCCCTATGAGAGATAAACAGGTACATACATACATACATACACACATACAGACCAAGGAATACAGTGGGGCAAAATGGTATTTAGCAAGCCACCGATTGTAAGTTCTCCACTTTAAATGATGACAGAGGTCTGTAATTTTCATAGACAGAATGGAAAAAAAAAAAAATCAGGAAATCATATTGTAGGATTTTTGAAGAGTTTGTAAATTTTGGTGGAAAATAAGTATTTGGTTCAAGTTCAGCTTAATACTTTGTTATTAATGACATTGGTCAAACGTTTACTGTGGGTCTTCCCCAGGTTTCACACACCGTTGCTGGTATTTTGGGTCATTCCTCCATGCAGATCTCCTCTAGAGCAGTGATGTTTTGGGGCTGTCGCTGGGCAACACGGACTTTCAACTCCCTCCGCAGATTTTCTATGGGGTTGAGGTCTGGGGACTGGCTTGGCCACTCCAGGACTTCGAAATGCTTCTTACAGAGCCACTCCTGTGTTGCCAGGGCGGTGTGTTTGGAATTACTCTCCAGCTGGAAGGCCCAGCCACATTCCATCCTGAGGTTTTGGCTCAAAATGTTACTAAACATGGCCAAATTAATGCTTTCCTTAGCACAGATCAGTTGTCCTGTCCCTTTTGCAGAAAAAGAGCCCCAAAGCATGATGTTTCCACCCCCATGCTTCACAGTAGGTATGGTGTTTGGGACATAACTTTTGTTACTATGGTCCCAGCTCTCTGCAGGTCATTCAGTAGGTGTAGTTGAGGGGCTTTTGCTCACTGTTGTCATGATAATTTTGACTCCACAAGGTGAGATCTTGTGTGGAGTCTCAGATCGAGGGACATTATCAATGGTCCTGTATGCCTTCCATTTTCTAATAATTGCTCCCACATTTTAATTTATTCACACCAAGCTTCTTGCTATTTTCAAGGCAAGCTATAGTAGATTCACTCCTCCGAGCCTGGTGCAGGTCTTAATTTTATTCTTGATCATTTACAAATAAATTCTTTAAAAATCCTAAAATGATTTCCTGGATTTTTTTCCCCCACATTCGGTCTCTCACAGTACAAAGTGCGCCATTGATGAAAATTACAGATCTCTGTCATCATTTTAAATGAGAAAACTTGCACAATTGGTGACTGATAAAACACATTTTTGCCCCACTGTTTGTCTTCTCAAACCCCTCCCCCCACTGTGGACATCCCTTTTTAAGGTGTCTTAAGCCACCATATTTGAATATTAAAATCTCTATTAAAAAAAAAAAAAAGTTTAAAGTAAAGTAGTTAACGTCTCTGTGCAGTTGGTAAACCTGCAGAGAAAACAAAACATAAGACAATTACATGTTGACCATACATGTGAATATGGAAATTGTACAAACAGTGCTTAAGAAAAATCAAATTGAGTTGGGGGATGCCAAAAGGACGATAACACAGCAGACAAACGCAAAGAATCACTACAGAGAAACAGAATAACTTAAAAGAGAAGTAAAAGGTCCAAGGAAATACAATACATCAATCAACACAAAAAGTAAGCAAAGAAGGATGGACATTAAACAAATACATTAAGAAGGAATTTCTCTTGCATAAAATGAGGCTTTGACCTTTGGCTGTCATATGTTTGATCAGAATTATTATTGCTCTTGCCAAAAAGGCCCAGATTACAAAATTATGGATATGCAACAAATGAAATCCAAAGAAAGGTTTTTGAAAGATGATGCCAGTTTTACATTTTCTGTCATCACACCAGGGCTGAGTCTATTGTTTGCAGAAACACGAAGAACACCACAGCACAGCCAGCACTGTACCTTAACTGAGTGGTGATTAAAACTCAGGTGTTTGGAAATATTTAACAACATCCTCTGCTCTACTTCACAACATTTTTCCGGTGGGTACTTTCCTGACCTTACAGCTAGCTACATTATCAGCAATCATCTACCAGCTTGTGATCACACCTGCTAACCAATCGTTTGCCATATTGTATTTCGGGGCAGTGGCATACATTTAGACGGATCTACATAGTTTAGTTCATTAAACACCCAGTTGGACACCAACCTCCGAGCGATACAAGCTTTTATATTTTTTCGCAGCCTGGAAATGGCAATTGTTAGCGTGCTAGCATCTGCTAATGCTAACGGCAGCGCGTTACTCAACTATGTAGCTCATTAAACTGCACAGCCGTAGTGGGAAAGCAAGAATAAAATCTCCAACCGTGAGTCACACAGTCAAATGGAAGACAGAGAACATTAGACCACAGTGATCTTTTCAGCTGTCTGTGACACACTCACCCCTCTGTCGTATCACAACACTTCGAGTGCGTCCGGAAAGTCCCGAAGCTTCTCGGCACAGCCACGCCTCTCTCTGCTGAGGGAGAAACGAAAAGGGAACAAAAAAAATGAAGTGTGGAGAAATTCCCGAGAAAACTCATTCTTCTCATCATCAAATCCGTAAACGCTCAAACATTTTCTGGATTTATAACAGCTGACAATGTTTTTTTTTTTATATTAAGCAAAATTAACCTGCAAAAGTCTGCCAACCTTTTACCTGCAAATAAAAAACGTCCGAAGGACAATAAATAAAATGTAACACAACACTATTATCATAACCTGTAGCATCACAGGGAACTATAATGGACTATACAGACAAAGCAATCACGCTGTTATTTACGTTTATATTATAAAAAAAATGAAAAAAATAAAGGACAAACTTACGAAGTTGGTTTGTTGAGTACAAGTCAGACGCTCATAGTGTCAGTGAAGGCATCATGAGAATGCCGCACGCGGCGCCTCCTCTCCGCCTCGGAACTTTCCAATGCACGTATGACGTATGACGTCATGACGTGTGCTGGCTAAACAAAAATTTTCCCCTTCACGAAAAATACCCAGTTTTTTTTTTATTAGCCAGCCCAAAACTTTTTTAAAGGTTCTGACTTGGTAGAATAGGTAGAGCAATGACAATTACATGTTCTGAGTTTTCCTTATTGTATCAATGAATGAATTGCATTTTTCAATTTGTTTCATTTATTGTCAGAAATGTTTTTTTTTCTGATTGATTCCACAGTAGGACAATTACATTTTCAAGAGAAATATACATGTTTGGTGGTTATGGTGTGCTTGCCATCCTCTGAAGTTGACCAAAAAGTTGTTTAGTTATTTAATAAAGCAATTTCAATCCAATCTGAAAATTTATGAGAAAATATTGTTCAAACAAAATCATTGAGCATTTTTTTTCTGTGACTGTATATTTTCTCTTTTAACGCATAGAAACCGTGTCTGAATAAGACAAGAACCTAAGCTAATGACACAACTTGATATGATTTAAAATTAAAGGGTGAACAATGCCTTAAATAAGTTGTACACTAAAAACCAGGAGACAGTGCCTTACACAACTTTTAAAAGTTTAATAAAACAGGAACTCCTTAAAATGATTACAATAAAAATGTATATAAATCACATGCATAAAAAGGTACAAAACAAGTCTGATTGACTCCAAACTCTCTGTAAATAGGATAATAAATGTCAATACATGTAACATACATAGCAAGTGTCATGCATGCTAAGATAAATAATAGGCTAGGTAGTGTGTTGCATTATGTGTGAGCGGGAAGTTGCTCGGCAAGTTGTTTGGTTCTTTAATTCAGGAAAGCTTCCAAAAGGGGTTCTTGGCTCTGCATTTGCGGGATGTAGTAAATGTTTACCTCTTCATACTGTATCGATAACAAAAAGGAAGCTGGTTAGAAGAAACGCTCTCGTCAATAATGAAACAGCTTCAAAATCAGATAAAATGTTAACACACTGCAGAAACAACCTAGCAGATAAAAACAGATTATATACTCATATAGTTTTACCAAACAAGTTTAAAGAGCTCCCCGTATGGAGGTGCCACACTTGGTAAGATGCTCAACAGGATCTTTGCCTCGCCGTTTGCTGCGCCTCTCTGAACGGGCCTGAAATCCATTTAAAACACACAACATTTCCCCCCGCATTCACTTACAGAAATACACTGCAGATTAGTGGCCATCTAACACTATAAGCAGTGACAAGCATTGCATTTCAGGAAAGGCTTTGCAAATGTGGATACATTTTTTTAGTCCCACTTCTCACATCAAATACACCAGCGTCTACTGGAAACCAAAAACCTTCTGATGACATTCAAATTGCCACCCCCCCTCAAAAAAAAAAAAAAAAAAAAAAAAAAAAAAAAAAAAAAAAAGAAAATATTGCATAAATGTATTCTAGGGGAGGTGTTCTCACAGTACGGGAGGATGAACCAAAGCTTGAAGAACCTAAGTAGTAATTTCTGGTTTAATACTGCACTTCACAATGTTTTTCACATTGTCAAACTGAATCCCTCAAGGGCCGGCACCCGGCCTGTTTTATGTTTCTCTGCTTCAGCACACCTGAATCTCATGTCAAGCTTGTAAAAAAAAAGCCCAATCAGGAGCCTCTCACTGGGAGAAAGTGGAAACATGCAGGGTGCCAGTCCTCGAGGACTGCAGTTCAACACGTGTGGGATTGTAACAGCTGCTGGGATCCAAAGGCAATAAAATGTATTACTTGAAAAATAATTGTTTTAGAACAGATTTTAAATAAATGACTGTTGCATTGAACAGTTCGGATTTTTTTTTCAACAGCAACTCATCTTTAATGCATTTCATCAGTGAAAGTCAGATAAAGAAACCAGAGTTCCTCTCAGACGTCAGGCTATAAAGTCTGAATCGATACTGCAACTCACTGTGTTTGTGTCCTAAAAGCTAAAACTATAACAACAAAACACCTCCTTCAAGTGAACATCAGATTAGTGTCTCTGGGGAAAATCATGTGATTATGATGCAAAATGTATAAACACTTTACAATCAAGTCTCAGAACAGATGCGCGTGCGAGGCAGTGAGTTTCAGACTCTACTGCCTGGTTCTAGAGACACCCACATGTCTAAAGTGACGACAAAAGAAACAATTCCTACTGCGCTCACTTAAAAACCGTCAGGAAAAGTAAGAAATGCACACGATTTACAGGAGAGGGGATAAAACATGTCTGAGGATTACAGTTTGTTCATATTTTCATTTCATATTGCATATATTTTCAGAAAGCAAAACACTACGATGCCACTGAATGAATAAATGTTATTGTTCTTTGAAAAGAAAAGTTTTAGGAAAGTATCAAAAACAGACAAAAATAATTTGTTCTCAACAATTAAGGACACAATCTAAATAATTGAATATTTTTCATTCATATTTCCAGTTCATACTTAATGGTGGTGTGGACAAAAATCATTTGCCAGGAAATGCAAATTAAAAACAATAAAAAGGTAACAATTGGCATTCACATCACATTAATAACAGAAGCTTAAGGAACCGTTTTCCCCCTCTTCTAATGCTGCTGCAGTGTTTCCTGCACAACATTCTTTTAAATGATTGAAGAATCCACTGTGCTGGGGGGAATCTTTATATACTCCTTTGTGTGGGAAAAAAAAGAGCCTTGAAAAAGACTATAATATTGGCTTAGCTTTAAAAAAAAGTTAGTGTTTTACAAAGGCATTAATTTTTAAAATGATGTTATAAAACTAAGGGATTCTGATTAAGCCCTTTAAATATTGCATTTTTGGAGAGCTGTGCATTTTTTACTCAGAAGGTTTGGGAGCGAACGACTCTTGCATCACTGTGCTGTTTCACCACAAGGGCGCGCCCTTTCCTGTTTTAGTGTTTTGGTGCAGCAGGAGCGATGGGGAAAGGTTTTAGTGTTCTTTCAGCAGACATTTGGTTTTTGCAACAACTTCATTCTTCTCTTTCTTCTGAACTTGGTTTTTCACATTGCATGCATGCACATCACTTCAAAGTAACACCACTGAAAGCAGCTGTTTTCCTGCAACTCATATCTGAGCGTAACTGGGGTTATTTATCTTTTTTTTTCCACCCCAGACTTGAATCTTACTCCGTTTCTGACTCTTCAGAATCAAATGCTTGCTGCATACCAGTTCTTTGCGGGAAAAAACAAAGAAATCTGTGCTCTAAAATTAGCTGTGATACACTTAATGAGGAACATGCAGAGAATCATCTGAGGTTACAGGGAGTGCTGAAAACTGTGGATGCTCCGCAGCAGATCTCTGTAAAACCAGGTCCAGAAAAAGAGGGAAAACACCAGCAGCTTACCACCTTCTTTGAAAGTCAGGTTTTTCATTCCTCGGGGGTGTGAGTAGTGTTAAGTATCCATTGCAAAAAAAAAAAAAAAAAAAAAAAGAAAAAAAGTAGCATATAGTCTCTGCAAGTTTTTTTTTTCTTTTCTGTACCACTTTTGAAGCCCAAATCCTCGAGAATCTTCAGTCCGGTTTTGAAAATTGCAAGGCCAAACCACATTTGACCACTGGGCTGTGTGTGTCTATAGCCAGGTGAGCAGGCTGTCTTTGTCCATGTGCGACCCCGAGAAAACAGTCTCCATGTCCATCAGAAGGTCTGAACTCAGACCCTCGGGAATGCAGGGCATGAGCTCCTCGCCCTCAGACATGGGCAGCACCGGCATAGACTCCTGCAGGGCCATCGAGGGGGGGTCACTGCCCTCACCTGGCAGGGAGAACGGCACAACAAATAAGAACTCTCTGAAAGTTGACCAAGCCTTTTGTAGCACAGCCCTTAATCTCAGCGGATTATATAAACATTCAATTTCAGCTCTGCATGTAACAACCAGGCTCAGTCACATCTTAAAAAGGTATTTGTCTCATATTATCCCAGCAGAACGCCTTGTTCTCAGAGTGCTGGTTCACTGGAGGATCTTCTAAAAGAAGACGGGAACGTGAGGCCGAGCCTGAAACTATCCAGCTCCCTGTTTCAGTTCAGGACAACAGCACATGCTCTAGTTTAATTTAAATATCAAGCTTGGAACGGTCCAATTTGGAAAAAACCTTATAGTTAAAGTGGATTCAAATCACACTGCAGCATTTTCTAGTGAAGTTTCATTAGGTTTAGCCAGTCATCTGTCATCATTCAAGCAGAACTGAACTTTATTACCTTTATTCAGGATATAAAGACAACTGCTCAATGTAGAGAATTAAATTAGATAAGCAGAAGGGTTGGATAAGATGTGACGGGGTTTTTTTCTTCTTCTGAACATTACCAGTGTCCATTTGATCCACGGAGCTCAGCATGTGGTCCGACGTGCGGGGAAGGCTGCTGACGCTCAGCCCGCTGTCGGTGCTCTCGTTGCGAGAGTGAGCGCTGTGTGACAAAACACAGAAGAAGAACGTCTTCAGCATTTGTTAAAAAAAAAAACAAAAAACACACACCTCAAACTGACTGTTTTCTCAAGGAAAATTTAAGTTCCATAATTATTTCACTCAGCAGTGATAGTGAAGGGGAACTCACCCATTGAGGGTGGGTTCGTAGCTCGGGGCTCTAATCCTGACATCCAGAGGTGGGACGAGTGTTTGCGAGCTCCTGTCGTGGTCCATCCCGCCGGGCATCTGGCTCCGTCCTCCTGCCTCCTGCAACACACACACACACACCAGAATGTGTCACCTAATTCATACAGCAATCTGTCATATTCCTGACTGGTTCCGTAGCATGTTTGAGGTTTTGGGAAGCACGCTCTAATATGAAATTTGACCTCTGACCTGTGGAGGGAGGCCTTGCTTGCACCTGAGCCTTTCCTTTTCCTGCCGTTGCTGCATTGCCAACCCAAGGAGACCAGGGTTCATTTTCTGGGCTGGAACATAAGATTAAGAGAAAAAAAATAATAATAAAAGCACTTTCTAAACAATCACACAACCATTCTAATGAAACTTTAAACATTTCAGCAATTACATATATGGAGAAACTTCTCAAAACTTTTGCGATCTTTGTTTCATTTGCCGTTGCCAAGCGGCAACCTGCGATGGTGGACACTGGAACAAAATGCTTCTCGTTGACAAACAAGAATTGTCAATTTAGGAGACACAAATTTGATAGTGCGCTACCTAGACGCGGGTCGACCCATGTGGTGGTCTTATTTATGTGATCGATGTAGTACACCTCTCCATCTGCAGTCACAGCCTGCTCCCAGCCTTCAGGCAGTGGACCTGAACAGCAGTGAAAGTACACAGTGAGAAGGCGAATGGGAGATGGAGCGCATGGAGCGTTGAGAGAAAGAAGTAGAACGCGGCCTTGCATCCTTTAATGTCTGTGTGCCTTCCAGTTTGGAGAGATTTAAATGAACAGAAGTGAGGGTTAGTGGAAAATAAGTAGGTTTTTTTTTTTTTTTTTTTTTTTAAATCCCTTCGACCTGAAATGTGTATCTGGCCTGAATGGAGTAGGTGTGATAAGAAAGCGGAACTGAAATGGCGTGCTTTTCAAAGGGTCTGTTTATTTAAATTACAATACAGATGTTTAGTAGAAACCATCACTGTCTGGACTGATTTGAAGAATCCACAGAAAACATCGAGGAAGACTTTGATCGGGACCATTTCTCTAGTTGGAAGTAGCTTGAATTCAATTAATTGTATCTAAGAAGAGACTGTTTTCTTTTTTTTAAAACCTATTAAGTTATTTTGAAGCAATCTTAAACCGATATTAGGCTGCTTTGATAGATTATCGCCATCATGTGCTCGTTCAATTATTGTTATTTGACTCAGTTTTGGCATCGACTGACTCATGAGGAAAAATACGTGGTTTGTTCCCAAAGGTTTATTTTAAGTTCACTGACAACAGCTGGGAATTGGATTTTCTCTTGATTGATTATACAAGATTTCAGTGGAATGATGGATGTGAATCATCAATGGTTTAAAAAATTTGATTTGATGATTTAAAAGGAAAAACGTTTCAGTGATTATTTCGGTAATAAATTATCATTCAAACAGTGACGTCAGCCACAAACCACCACCTTTATTGTAATTTGGTTGAACAGACCCGTTTGAAACTGTAAGTAATTCCAAATCAGAGCCGATCAGACAGGTTAGAGAAACCCTGCTTCCCTCACTGTAGTGAGATTTGTTCACCCTTCAGAAAAAAAACCCCCTGTGAGTAAGACCTAGCTCCTTCTTTTCCTCCATAAGACTGTCATCAGGGTTACTCCGTTAAAGTTGAGGCAATTGTTGGAATTAGTGCAATGTGATCAATCCCACCAAGTCACCAGAGCCACGGAGGTAAAGGTCAAAAGGAAATCCTGAAGAATGAAACCCAGCAAAGACCTGACCCGCTGGAGACAGGGCACGTTAGGAAGAGAGAAAGACAGAAGAGACGAAAGCGATACCTGTCTCTGGATTGATGCTTTGTGCTTGCGTGGTGGGGGCTGGGTTGCTGAGCGAGTGGGCATGGATCGGAGTGCCGGAGATCGGGTGCTGCGTCGCAGCCGACTGCAGCTGCGCCAGGCGGGGGTCGTGCCAGGTGGTTGTCTTCTCCAGGTGACTGAAAACGACACGACAAGTCTCAACGCATCTGCATCTGTCAAACCGCTGCACCCGATGGATAAGAAGCAGGAGGCACGTTTCGCCCGGGACCTGCTTTACCTGTACGACCAGATGCACACATGCATCCAGCGCTCGCACAGAGAAATGCCACTGTGTGTGTTGTTGTAAACTACAGTGACCTTTGACAGGAGGGGAAAGCCTGCCTGCAGAACCCACCGCAACACTGCTTTGAGCATCAATACGATCAGAAATATCCTCCTTTATTTCATTCTCTCAGTTAAAACTGAAAGCCAAATTATGATTAATTTATTATATAGGTTTGAATCCCACAGTTGACAGGTCACAACTGTGTCTCCCTGAGCAAGACCTTTGACCTCAGCTGCTCTCCAGTCTCCTGCCCACTGCTCTTGGTGGTCACTTCCACTGTTTTCTAAAGTAAGCAACCACGGCCGATGCACAGAACTGAGGATGGGGAAACAACAAGGCTTTAAGATCTATTGATGAACTCGACCTTACTTGAGGAAATAGCGCTGGCCGGTAGGCGTCTTGGCCATTTCCCAACCGTGGGGGAGTGGCATGTCGTCAGGTATGATCGGCGCCGCTGCCACATCCGCCGCTTGAGTGGAGAGCGAGTTGACTGGGAGGGAGGCGGGCGAGGAATGGGCGCGGACGTGATGAGGGGTGAGGGAGCCGCACACACCCCCATCCGAACTGGCCTGACGAGAAACAAGCAGGGTTAACAGCTCCGCCAGGAAGCCGCAAACGGCAATCAGAGACACAAACCGGCAGGATGAAAAGGTTTGGAATCAAACCAGAGAGAGACGAGCGCTACAAGGAAGAAGAGCGAAACTGCTCATTCTCACGCCCACGTGTGTCACCTCTCATCAAGTTCCGACTCCTGTTGCTGGTTATATGAGCTGACACATTTGATTCCCTTGACGTTCAGAGATTGTTGGTCCATGATGCCATCTGTAGCTTCAATTATAATCACTTTCAAGGATTATTTACTGTGTAGTAAATCAAAGATCGCTTCAATTATTTGCTGCCCAATCACAGTCACATTTATAGGTTTCTATATAAGTCTCCACTCTAACCAGTTATTCAGAAACTCAGTGTAATGCTAAGAAGCGGCTGCACTCGTGCTGCACAAAAGCCTCGACCGGAGCAAGCATTGCAACTGAACTTTCACAAACTGTCAACAGTGGCTGTCTGCACGAAATGCTGCCAGTTCACTGTGGCCAGAGTTAAAACAGCACATTCTCTGGATTTCACCCTAAGAATGGCTTGATGTACATATGTCAGGCTGCCATTCTAAAGCACTTCTTTCAATCCCTTTAATAAATCCACAACATGCATGTCTGTGCCTCCTATAATGTCATGGTTAAATTACTTTGTAACACAATAGAACTTTATGACACAAAACATTACCTAGATACCTGGAAACAGTAGAAAGCACTGTTTTCTGCATATTTTTGATTTATTAAAAACTAAGAAGCTGAACAAAAAAACAAAGGCAAATATATATATATATATATATATATATATATATATATATATATATATATATATATATATATATATATATATATATATATATATATATTTCAACTTGAAATTTTAAACCTGTTTTTGTCCCTGTTCTGACTATTTAGGAAGCATCATCTATTTTTTTCTGATACTTTCCTTCACATTTCTTTTATCACATGGATAAGACACACAAATAGATCTTCCCGTATATTTTAAACTCAATATTAATATAGGGAGGTATAAAATCATCTGAATCATTCATGAAAAACGTGACAGTGGATGTGGTGTTTTTTTTTCTTTTTAAAAGTGTCTAGGAAAAAAAAGTGTTTTGCATTTGGTTCGATATAAATAAAGCTTAACTGAATTGAATTTTTAATGTTATTTCTACACACCTAACATATGGGTTAAACTTCTCCAAGCATTATTGAAATTTTAAGCGATTAAGCTCAACTAACAGGAAAACAGGGTATCATATCATATTTTAACAAGCTTTTTTTTTATTTTAATTATTTAAACAAGTAAATGAAGTTGGGTGGTTATATTTAGAAGCTTCGCCATTTGCAATTAAATTATAGGGAAAAAAATGCATTCTATGCGTTTTGAAACGCACGTGGAGAGAGCTCGAGCTGTGGGTGTATGGGGGGGCTGCAGTGGGGCAGTACTTGTCTGGAGTGGCCTCGGGGGTCCGGCTGCCTGAAGAAGGAGTCCGGCAGCTTCCTCATCCTCATGGGCAGGGAGGACGGC
Source organism: Salarias fasciatus (assembly GCF_902148845.1). Taxonomy (NCBI): domain Eukaryota; kingdom Metazoa; phylum Chordata; class Actinopteri; order Blenniiformes; family Blenniidae; genus Salarias; species Salarias fasciatus. The sequence continues at coordinate 18,365,114 of NC_043754.1, forward strand.
TGCCGGGCCGCCTTGCTGGGGTTGATCACGGCGCTGAACAGGGCCTCCAGCTCCCTCTGCGAGTCCCCGCGGACGTGCACGATCTGCTGCCCGGCCGGGGGCGCGTCGCGGTGCGCGTCCATGGCGTCCCGAGTTCGGTGTCGAAACTAATCTTGTCTGGTGAAGAGAGGAAAAAAAAAAAAAAAAGAAAAGAAAAAGAAAAGAGAAAAAGTTCCGAGAACGGTAAACAAAGTGGGAATAAACGCGGTGCGCGTGAGGCCAGATGCAGTTCTGATCGGATTTGTTTACACTTTTTGCCCTCCAACCACCCCCACCCCCCTCCCACCGCTTTTGAACTTTTTTTTTTTTTTTTTTTTTCTGTGCGTGCCGTTGTCTGACTTTTTCCCAGCTTTAATATCTCGGAAGTCAGTCGGGCGTTTTAAAGAACACCCGATCGCCGCGCGAAGGAAAAACAAAATCGAAGGAGTTGCAAATCAAAGCAACGGATCCGTGTTAAAATTAAATCTCCGCAGAGTACAACATGCCTCCCACATACCTTCAAGCAGCCAGACCGTTCACCCCCTCTCCCTCTCTCTCTCTCTGTAGTCCTGCAGGGAGAAAAAAGTTGGAGAAATCACAGCCGGGAGAAAAAAAAAAAACCAAAACAAAACGCAGTGATCCTGGTCCCGGCGTCCGATGCAAACTCTCATCTAAAAGACTCCGGGAGTGTAAAAACGCGCACATATGTGAAAGCGAGGCCAGCGGAGCGGCTTGAGCGAGACCTCCAAACTTTTTTCTCATCCAGCAGCAGCGCTCAGTCCAGATTCATGTGATAGTGTGGAGGGGCGGGGTTGCGGGGTTTAAAGCTGCCGCAGTTGCAGAGCAAATAATCCACTCTTTGGTCAGACGGGACAACTTTTCTTTTTCTTTTTTTTTTCCTAATGCAAAACTTGAGAAAAATCCTGTGCTGACTGTTTATTTATTCAAATACATGATGGGAATGATTGATCATGTGGTGAAGAAGTGCAACTCTGTCTGTGCAGTTTTCAGTTTGAGAGGAAAGTGTCTGATCATTTCCAATCACAGGAGAAACGACTGATCCTGATGGTTAACTCATTTTTCTGTATTTTTTTTTTCTTTTTTTGGTTGGGGGGGAGGCTGGGAGTTGGGGAGGGGAAATTGGGAAGTTGCACTGAGAAAACATCCGCCCCTGATGAGGCCTGTTTGTCCCGTGCAGCCGGGCGCACACCACTGTCCCGCCCTCTGGCGGAAAACACGCGCACGCCGAGCCCGAGCTCAGCTGGCCTGCAGCCTGCATTCAAGAAAAAATGTCTAACTGGACTGGAGCTCTGCATCCACACAGTCATTCACTTGTTTCAGCCTTGTAGCTTCACATGTAGTCACGGTAAACTGACAAACAGTAAGTGACCAGCTTCTCCCATGGAGAAACAGTCGCTTATGAGATTAGTATTTTCTTTGAAAGGTCACTGATTTTTATGACATTTCATAAGAAATCGATGGACTCTGAAACTAATATGTGGTCTCTCGGAGATCTGGCATCGCTCCTGATGGAGACAGTTCAGACAGGCTGCTGCGGGGGGTCACCGGTGACTTTCCCTGCACTCCTCCCGACCCTGGAGGTGTACAAGTTCTGACGAGAAGGAAGTACAAAGAAAAGTAACTTTTCTGCCATTGTCAAAGCCTGTTCTTTTCCCGTGTGATTGCAGACCTCACAGTGATGAAAGACCAAACAGCACCAGAAGATGTGATGAGATCCTGTGGGAGCCAAATCTTCCTGAGGAAGCACATCCTCTGCAGAATTGGTGGGTGGTTTCTCATTTTAGATTCGGACCTGGAACCAGGAGTTTTGGACTAAACGGTGGATGATGCTCCTGAAGCTAAGCTGTCATCTCCAGAGTCAATATGGTTTGAGCTGTGCCAGATGAACCACCTCTCGGGTCTCAGTGTGCAAACACATCTTTGAATTTGTCTGAGTCTTTTATTGAGATCCTCGTCCAGTTTCTATTCCTGAAGCGTCCTTCAGAGTGAGCCATGGCAGTTGTCTTCGCAGACACGTCTCCTTCAAGCGGGAGCGCTCACGTCCTCACAGAAGCTGACATTCAGCTCTTCCAGGTCAGTGTCAGACAGTTTATACTTATACAGTCGGAGAAACTCTTAAAACGGGAGGTCAAGTTTCTGGACTTAAGCCAAGCGGGCTAAATGGAATAAACTGTGTGTTACAGGGGTTAAAAGAGGGACAATTTCTATGAATTATGTTCTCAGAATATAACTGGAAAAAGTTCATTTTTAGTACCCATCTCTCACTCAGCGAATCTTTCTAAAGTGCTCCTTTTCAACGGTTTCCACTCACTGAAATCAGTCAGCAACACAATGTGCCGTATGAATTTGTTAGAGTGTGACTGATTAAGTGCTGCGACTGCTTCCTATCTGAGGGAGTTGCATAAGATGAGGGTGAAGAAAAGGTCAGCAGACACTTTTCAGCTGCTCTGGAACCTTCAGTCTCTAAGATGTTGAACCTTTGGGGGACAGTATAACCTTAGTCACCTTATTTCAAAGTACACTCCTCAAATAACACATGATATATAACCTCAGCTGTTTTTGGAGAAAAGCAATCTTTATCATCACTCAGGCATCATTTGTTTAAGTTATTGTTCTGGCTCACAGCTAACCTCTCAGGAGTTCAGCAGTTTGCAGTAAAACAACATCAGTGGGGTCATTTTTAAACCCGTTGTTTATTTTCTTGTGGTGGCTGTATGCAGTGTGTGTGTCTTTCTAGTTACTTTATGTGTTTTCATGGTTGATTATTTCACATTACACGCAGACGCAGTACACCATCATACACATTTTCATATATTCGGTCCTATCAGTGTTGATGAGAAATTACATAAGACTATTTTTGTTTCTCCGCAAGACCTGAATTTGGGTTGACATAAAGTCACTGAGAAGCTCACAGGTATGTTTTCACTGGAAAGTCATTTGAGTTCCCAACTTTTGTAGTTTTACTGTATATAACAATATTATATCATTTAATTTATTTATGCATGTTCTGCAGTTTACAGGACAAAATTGATGTTACACTGTATGAATGTAATGTAATGCACGTAACTGTACTTTAGATGGCAGTATCTCACCTCAACACCTGGAACGAACCTAATTCGTTTAGCATCACATTTTGAAAAAAAGAAAGAAAGAAAAAAGAAAAAGAAAACAAATGGAAGAGAGTCAAAACTTAACCAATAGATGTCATTATTTCTGTGGTCTTTTCTTTTCCCTGGTCTGGAGTGTGTTCATAAAAGGCTACAAACACTGAGAGATTACACTTAAAATTAAACATATAGTTTTAGACTGATGAATATTATGCAATTTTTGGTATTCAAGAAAATACAAAATACAAATCCAACATATGCATTTGACATTTTCCGGAACAGCAGGTGAATTTTAATCAGTGTGAGCATAAAACCAATCCTCATACATTTTCACACAAATCCTTTTCCTATAAGACGTAGGATTTAGGAAACTGTTTACTTTCAGGACACTGGATATTACTATTGGTTTTACGCAAAGATGACCTGTGGTTTGGATCCTTTTAATGACCAATATTAATCTTAATGCCTTAATCTTCTCAAACAGTGTTTAATGTGTGATACTGTTGATGAAGATGATTAACTGCGCAGCCTTGTCATTCACATGCACAGCCTGTTTTATGACAGTGTATAACATGGGACAGATGTGGGGGCCCTGAGGCTGCAGCAGCTTTTCACATTCCTCCCGCTGACCACGGCTGTAAACTCACACAGGTTGAGAACAACAGCAGATCTTTTCTTTGGCACTCACAAAAAAAAAAAAGAAAAAAAAAGTTTTCCAAGAAAGCGACACGCTAGCCGGCTCCAGCTGGACCCTGAGTCAAATTCACTGCTGCTTTTCACCTTGTCCACTGGTTAAATGCTCAGTTAAACCGGAGTAATTGGTCTGACCCTCCGGGAGGCTGTTTTCAGAGGTATGAATCAGTGGTCAGAGAGAAAGAGGAGAGGGGAGTCACTGGTGGAAATATGAGCAGGAGGAGGGAAGACTCCCTGTTTTCGCTGCACCATACCTCCATCTGCAGCTGGCACGCAAAGACACAAGCTGAGGGAAAGTGTTTCAAGCTTCTCATTTCCATTTCCACATCTGTTTCTCCTGCTGGTGGCAAGATTTTTAGCCCAGTAAAACAACAATCTCTGCTAATAGACACACCGACAGGGAGGGTAATAACTCTTTACCACAAACCCAGAATCAGCACATTCACCCACTTGTCTGCAGTCGATAGCTCACTGATCTGATGCTGCATGGGAATTTACAAGGAAAAGTAGGAGTGACTGTAAGAGGTGGGGGGGGGGACAGGAAGCAATCAAAAGAAGTGTGGAGAAAGTGAAATCTGACAACTGAAAGGAAGAAATTAACTATATGGTATATGAGGAGTCTTGGAGGGTAAAAAGGTAGGAGAAAAAGTGCAGACTTCATGGAAAAATAAAGGGTACATGAAGGAGTGTCTGCCGGTGACGGAGCAGCCCAGGTTCAGCCCCTTCACTCCGAGAGGAAATAATTACAGTCAGTCAGCACTGACATGATGTGGACAACAGCTGTCCTCCTGCTGCTTTCGCCTCATCTGCTTTCCTCCGCAGTATGTACAATATGCTTGTCCTGAATCTTTTCTACTTTTATTTTTTTTTTTAACTTTATTTAACTTGTCAGTCAAAGTTAGTTGTCAGAAAACTGCTGCAGAATGTGTCTCAGCAGGCGTAGGGCTGCCTGCTTTGTTTTTGTTGTGAGAGAATGAAAATGACATCAAAAAGCTTTTCAGAGAGATTCGGAATTGATAGATAAATGGTTTATTTCCCACTGTTTTGCTGTGTTTTGAGGCTGAGCTGTTTTAAACTATTTATTAATCTTGAGTGAGCTGAAAAACCCGCAGCTGATTTCTTCTGATTTGACTTCTACCGCTGTCTGCCGTGAGACTGTTTCTTTTACGGCTTGGTTGACACTAACATCTTGATATTTCTGTGACGGTGGAGCAAATTCAGGTCCTAATACACAAATGGTCGAGACTTTATGTGAAAGAACAGTTTTGTGGCATGGATTACAAAGTTATGTGATTTTTTTCTTCAACAAATAAACTAAGCTTAAATGCTTGAAAAATCATAAACATCAGTTTTCAAACCTGAATTGAATTTTTCCTTTTGCTGGGTATAACTTAATGATACATACTGTATTTATAGAGAAATACAATGAAAATATTTAGAGTGTAATGCTCTAATGGGAGCCACATTGTCCAGCTGTGGCGCTCGTGGAGCAGCATCTACATGTGACCTTTCAACTCTTCCTAAAATCTCCTGATGGCCAGGACAAAGGAAGCAGCGGCAACCAATCGGATGTAGCCGGTGAGGACATTTTAGACGCTCCCGCCAAAGGCCACAAACCTTTCAGCGAGGTCAAAGGTCGGGACACGTGCTCCATCCCGTGCGACATCACAGTGAAGCTGCTGCGAGATGAAAAACACTCCATTTGTGGTAAAAGTCTCATCCTTTGCCTTATCTTTTGTGTCATCATTCTCCAGTTTCACTGCAAATGTGTGTGTGTGTGTGTGTGTGCGCCTGTGTGTGTCCAGGTCAGCTGCAGCAGTCTCTGCTGGCGTTTGGCCGCAGCACCCGGAAGCTGATCAGGGACGTGATGGAGGAGCAGCAGAGGGCTCTGGACATCCTCAGCACTCAGGTGAACGACAGGGTCTGTTCACTTCCGTCGCACAGTTTAGTCAGCACCCGACTGGACGCAGACACAGCTGTGTCACGTTTCCAGGTGGCGGAGCTGATGACCAAGGTGCAGACGCTGAGCTCTGAGGTTCAGAGAAGCAACGTTGAGATGTACTCCATAAAGCCTGTTCAGTCTCATGGTAACGCACACATCTAACAGATGATAAACAACAGCAGAGAATTGAAGCTTTAAAATGTTTGTAAAAGTCAGCGCGGCTTGTGATCAATCTTATTAGAATCTGCATGGTGTGAGCTGTTTTTGAGGCTCGTGGTGTTGCAGGTGTAACGCTGCTGTGTGCTTTGATCAGGACGAGACTGCAGCGACATCAAGGACAGCCTTGTGTCTGTTGTCCCCAAGATTCCCAGTGGGATTTACATCGTCCATCCAGAAAACACGGACTCCTCTTTTGAGGTACCTGCTCGCGATTCACTGAGTCAAACGTGCGGAGTGATCTGTCGCCGCTCAACGCAGAGTTTCTGCTGCAGGTTTTCTGTGAGATGGACTACATGGGAGGAGGATGGACTGTGATGCAGAGGAGGACCGAGGGACTAACGGACTTCAAACGGCCGTGGGCCAGTTACGTTGATGGCTTCGGACATCTAGCAGGTTGTACAGCATGATACCGGTGCAATCTTCTTAGAGAGAGAGGTGTTTGGTACTATTAAGTGAAATCAAGATTTCACTTTGTCTTTAACTTTCTTTCTTTCTTTGCGTGCAGGCGAGCACTGGCTGGGCCTGAAGAAAGTGTTTCATATAGTAAATCAAAAAGACGCCCGCTTTCAGCTTCACATCGCTCTGGTCTCCCACGATGACGTGACCTCCTACGCTTCGTACGATGACTTCCGCCTCGACAACGAAACACAGTTCTTCAGCATACACCTGGGCAGATACGCAGGCAGTGCTGGTATGGGATAATCTAGTGTACTATCAGTGCCATAAAGGCTGGGATGGTTTTCCATTCTCAAAAGGCCAAAATTAGTGTACTGGTTTATCAGAAGACTTAAACCCTTGTGTAAAGATCATCACTACATCTCTGTTTGCGCTTTGGTGCAGGTGATGCATTCCGTGGCTACGACCAGGAGCAGAATCAGGACACGGCTCCCTTCAGCGCCTCGGACGTGGACAACGACGGCTGCAATCCCTCCTGCACGTTCCAAAACTCCACGGTGGAGAGCTGCAGCCTTCGGCACAACCAGACGGGGTGGTGGTTCAACCAGTGCGGCCTGGCCAACCTCAACGGCTCCCCGGAGGACGCCGAGCAGAACGGCGGGCTGAGGATGCACATCCTGTGGGACACCTGGAGGCAGAGCGGAGTGCCGTACAACATCAAGTCAGTCACAATGAAGATCAGGAGGATTGCAACTAATAACTGAAATGGAGTGCTTCCTGGTGCAACTGAGAGTTTCAAAAAAATAGAATAAAATGTTTTCCGGAACTATCATTTTATTTGTTTCACTTCACTCCAACCAATAATCTGATAGTACTGCTAAATATCTCATTAACTCTTTTAACATCAGAAAAAAAAATATCTTGGTTCAGGAAAAATGCCAAAACTGACCACATCCAGCAGGTGGTGCTGTGAATCTCCCATTCTACTTTTGTTCTGAGGCTGCTTCCTTCTCTGCCTTCACATCTTTTTTCTTCATGCAGGTAGGATTGGCAGAGCTCCACAGTGTCTTTCTTTATACCATAGTTTTTAATTCAGTCACTTATAATATCAGTTTTAAGAGTAGAAGAGACGCCTTTCATCTTCATTTAAACTACTACTTTCTCAATCAAGGGGTGTGAAACATATGGTCCCTGGGCCAAAACCTGGCCACCAGATGGCCTGTAGGATGACAAAGAGGTGGAAAGAAAAGAAACTGCTTTCACTTGTTTATTCACTGGAGACTGCAGTATTTATTGTTAGTGATGGAGGTGAACATAACACAACTAGTAACACAACAAAACAGCAGCAAAAATACTGATAGCTCCAGGATCTGGTTTGTTCTCGCCAGACTTCAGATTGATGGTTCATCAGAAGTAGAAAGATTATAGGTAATCAGTGGCAAACCAGTACGGAAGTACAGAGAAAACACTGAAGCATTAACATGTGAATGAAGTTGGTGTGTTGATTTAACTGAGGAGATTTTTGAGTCAGAAATAGAAAGCAACAAGAATACAACAGCATCGTATCAGACATCTTGAAATCATAGACTTGTCGGTGACGACAGGAACAAGTTTATGAGAAGCACACATTTCAAAGTTAATGCAGTCTCTCTCTTCTTCTTTTTGAATTCTATTCTCTCCAGTTTAATTCCATGTGCTTTGTTCCTCAGCGTTAGTTCTTGAATGAATGATGAGTTTACACACAGGGCTGGATCAAATGGTGCATGAGTGGTCAGTTAGAACCCTTATTTTAAATCAAAGTCGGTGAGAGATCACGTACAGTGTGGATCTCTTGACCTAATCATTTGAACTCTGCTTACATTTTGTTTGCCCTCTAATCTTGCATGTCCAAAATTCTGTATGCACACACACACACACTGTGTGTCTCAGCACCACTGATTCAGGTGATAACAGGGTAGGAGCTCTATGTGTGGTCTGGTATGTGCACAAATTGCCAAGGTATACATGAATCCTCACACACACACACACACACACACACACACAGACACACACACAAACACACACAGGAATCCAGGTATTTGTCCTGTGCCCCCCAATAAGAGTGTGTATGTTTGAGCTGACAGTATTTACATCCATATCAGAGGTCTGTTCTATTCTGAGGAGAAAGTCTTAACAAAAACGCTAAATGGTGACATTTGTCAAGAGTTTACCCCCTTGCCCCTTTCGATCCTCCCTGTGAAATGTGACACTGTTACGCCATAAAATGTCCAAAGCGCCTAATCTTCAGCAATCAGGCCCTTAAAAGGCAATTTTCACTCATGCATTTGTACTTCACAGACTTAGATTTATCAGATTTTTTTTTTACATTGAGACATTTATATTATGCAACACAGTGTTGTGGGTGAGATTAAAACCAGAAACGTGTTCAGTGGTGAAGAAGGGAGAATGAATGAACCTTTCAACAATTAGTAACAAAGTTTTTTTTTTTTCTTTTTAACCAGAAGAAGGCTTCTTTATGCTGCTCAAAACTTGGGTGCCAGTCTGAGGAACATATACTCTGTGTGCGTGCGTGCGTGTGTGTGTGTGTGTGTGTGTGTGTGTGTGTGTGTGTGTGTGTGTGTGTGTGTGTGTGTGCGTGTGTGTTTGTGTGTGCACACGTGAGTGTGCACTTTTCCCACACTGGAGGGGGTTCAGTGGGGAGTGGGAGCACACAGGAAACAAAGTCTACTGGGAATTTAAACCCTGAGGAATCTCATCTGCTGTTCATCAGCCATTAGTCACTGCTACACACACACACACACACACACACACACACACACACACACACACACGCACTATAAACATTGTGGTTTGAAATTGCATGTTACAGCTGTGGCATTAAAACTGTCTGTGCCTCATTTTTTTTGTCAGTATTCTGCATTTTCCCTCCTCATTACCTGTGACAGATGAACCTGTAGCACGGACCATCGTTTCATAGAAAGAAGAAAAAACGGCCATGCACCATGATCAGTTCCTCACAACACTGCGGTCCCCTCCACATCTGTAACGTGCAGTGCGTCATGTAAATAAAAGAGTAGTGGGACCCAGAAGGATGCATTCTTTCTCAAGGACACAGAAAAAAAGCGAGGGGAGGGCGACAGTGAGGGAAGGGGGGAGAGAGAGAGAGAGGAGGAGAGCGACATGCCACAGGCACTTGATGGCTTGTTCACATGAGCTGGGAGCAGACCCTCTAGTGTTGGACCACCTTCAGGATGAACCACAGACCGCTGGCGGCCCACAGAAACAGCCGGTCTGCCGGGTACAACGACAGCCCCAGAGCCAGGAGCCGCGACAACCTGCTGGTGTGTGATGACTTCGGGGAGGAGTACTGCTGCCCTGGACGATGCCTCGGGTGAGTCCTGAAGAGTTGAACTGCTTAACCTTGTTTTTACAGTGTTTAGTCTGAACTATCATTAAATTTATATTCTGACACTGGGTGTTACTGTCTTGAAAAAGATCGCTTTTTAAAAGAATTAAATTGGCACTTATTTGAGTCACAGACAGCATAGGATGAGTAGTATATTTCAAATTTTTCCAAGAATTCTTATAGCTATTTATCAAATTCAATTATTCCAAGTCCATATAAAACATCTAGTTAGATATAAAGCCCTCAGTTGAAGATAATTGTAACAGAATTCCTCATTATAAAAGCCAAACCTATGGAATTCATCTATTTAGTGGGCACAACTGTGCAACATTTCCTCAAAAACCAGCTGAACTTTTGACCTCCAGCCAGTGGCTGCGCTGAGTGATTTATGTCAGGACTCTGAGAAGAGCGCTCACCTCACTTGGGACTGTGTTCCTGCTGAATCATCCACTTCTGAAACATTTCAGTTCGCTTCCAAAGTGTTTAGTTTGGTAATCCTGGCAGTGGAGCAGTCCGCATCGCTCTTTCCCTTCTGTTTATCTCGATTTCACTTACAATCCATCTGCAGCTGGATGCACCCACTCTCAGTCTCAAGCATTAATTAAAAAAAGCTCAACTACAAAGGAGGAAAAATGACCTTTCACCTTTGCCCTTATAGCTCATCTCTTGCCTGTGTTGCTGATTGTTGTAGTGACAGTGGATTTATGAAGACGGTCAACTTTACATTTAACGACGTAAAACTCTTATTGAATTTTGAAGTGATTTACGGTCAAACATTGATGTGTTCATCTTTCATGAGAAATCCCCTCTCTAGAGTTGAGTTATACGCCTTGTCTCCAGCTGAAGCACCAACTGTTTACATACTTTGTGACTTTTTGGGTGGGAATATTTCATGCAAAACGTTCAGTTGGCTTGGCTTGACGTCGAGACGCAGCTCGGAACAAGTCGCTGCAGCGCCGTGTTTTTTGTGTGTGTACATTCAAACGTGGACGACATATACAGTGTGCTTTATGTCCCCTGACTCTCCGGCAGCCACAGCAGCTCTGAGAGGCAGCTCATGGCTCGTCTCAGCGCTGTTAAGAGACGCCAGGCTCTGCGCGGCCCTGCCTACATGTTCTCGGCTCCCTCCGTCAGCCTGACAGAGGTTGAGCAGCGCTTCCTGGAAGCAGCAGAGTACGGCAACATACCAGAGGTGCGTCGCATGCTGCTCCATGTGCCCAGCTTGAACGTCAATGCTGTTGACTACATGGGCCAAAATGCACTGCAGCTGGCCGTGGCCAACGAGCATCTGGAGGTGACGGAGCTGCTGCTGGGGAGGGCCGATTTGGCCAGAGTGGGTGATGCTCTCCTCTTAGCCATAAGTAAGACCTGCATATTTTGTGTGTGTGTGTGTGTGTATGTGTGTGTATATTTGTACATGTAAAAAAACCCACCACATTTACAGGGTTGAGAGCTGAGATTGCATGGGTCAGAACCTGCATAAATAACATTAGTTTGCATCAATAAACGTGCAAAAAAGTAATAATTACTCATCTTTTGCAATAAATGTTCCACCAAATACCAAAAAGCCTCCAGTTGTATATTCCAGCCTCTCACTCTGATAAAAACACACATATATTCCTGTCAATAGGAGTACGCCTGATACTGTGTGTTTGCTCAAAGTGTGACTCTAAATCACTCCCTTTGGCCAGAGTGTGTGTTACACTTATTTATGTAACTTTAAAACACGTCGGACTTTAACGCTGGCAGCTAAATAACCATAATCTACAAAACAGTGCTGTGATTAAAGCCTGTATTTTCGGAATATGAAACAATGATTTCCATAGAACCAACAGCATTTTTTTAGCTGTAGGCAAAAAGTGTTGAGAAACTTTGACTTTTCTTTAGATAGATGAGAGATTTTAAAAAAAATACCAGATTTTGTTGTGTGTTTTGTGTGTTGTAGGTAAAGGTTATGTCCGTATCACGGAGGCCCTGCTCGGACATCCCTCTTTTAGAGACGCCAGGCGCCTGACGGCGAGTCCCGCTCAAGCGGACATGCTGGACGACTTCTACGCTTATGATGAAGATGGAACGAGGTAAGAAAGCTACAACCACAGAGCCACGCATCTCTGAGACTGCAGCACATTCAGCCTTTGGGATTGGAGGAGGTCGGTGCGACTGTGTGGAGTGATTTGAGGCTGCTGAGGCGGGGATAGTGATTCCTGGATGAAACAGAAGAGACCGTATGATCCCGCAGGTTTTCTCATGACGTGACCCCAGTGATACTTGCGGCGCACTGCCAGGAGTACGAGATCGTTTACACCCTGCTGAGTAAAGGGGCTCGCATCGATCCTCCTCACGATTACTTCTGTGGCTGCGATTCCTGCAACTACCAGCAGCAGTTTGATTCCTTCAGCCACTCCCGATCGCGGATCAACGCCTACAGAGGCCTCGCCAGCCCGGCCTACCTGTCCCTGTCCAATGAGGATCCGGTACTGGCGGCCTTGGAGCTCAGCAACGAACTGGCCATGCTGGCTAATATCGAGAAAGAATTCAAGGTAAACAAACCAAACTCCGCAGTTCACCGAGATGTGCACTTTCATTCAGCGCCTCTGTATGATATCCTGAAATCCAGCTCATTGTCAAGCATGGAACAAAAAAAAGGTCAATCTGCCCTGTCACTGCCAACCAGCTGCCAGGAAACGCTGCCAGTAAACACATGGACATTTTATGAGCATTAAGAGAGGAAGCAGAAACGGATCCGGTGGTCACTGTTCTCATTTGTTGGCCTGACTCTTATATAACAGCTGTATTTTACTGCTGGACTCACAGTCGGACAGTATCCAACAGGTCTGCTGCAATAAATAAATAAATTCAAATGCTTCTGAGGATGCAGAAATCTGAACATACGTACATGCTGTACATACATTTTGTGGTTTACAGGCTAATCTGTGTATTTATTTTTTTAATTTGTTATTATTGTTGTTAGTTTTGAATATGAATGCCACCAACATCTGCAGCCCAGTCACATGGAATTCATGTAAAATGTTTCTCTCATTGGCAATTTTCCTTCACGATGTTGGCAGAACGACTACTGCCGCCTGTCCAGCCAATGTAAGGACTACGTGGTGGGCCTGCTGGACCTCTGTCGCAGCACAGAGGAAGTGGAGGCCATACTGAGTGGAGAAACTGACTCTGAGGACAGCTACGACATGCCGGGCCGGCCTTCCCTCACACGACTCAAACTGGCCATCAAATACGAACTGAAAAAGGTAGAAGTTCATCTGTGAGCCTCTTGTTAAAAAAATGTCACCTGAATGAACAGAATCATATTAGCTTTTTATTCATTTCATGATTTTACTAGAAGTTTAGGATGCAGTGTTATATTTCCATGTTACTGAACCAACAACCCTTCGTCGCTCTCTTCTCGTTCAGTTTGTCGCTCATCCGAACTGCCAGCAGCAGCTGCTGAGTATTTGGTACGAGAACCTGCCCGGCCTGAGGCAACAAACCACCGCCATCAAACTGCTGGTGGTCCTCGCCGTGGCCATCGGACTGCCGGGCCTGGCCGTGGCGTACTGGGTTGCTCCGTGTAGCAGAGTGTGTAACACCCGATGTCACTCACATTTACCCCCGAAACATTTCAGGAGAACCGTCCTTCAGTCCTTGTTATGTTTTCTCTTCTCCAGGTGGGGAGTGTCATGCGCAGCCCCTTCATGAAGTTTGTGGCCCACGCCTCGTCCTTCACAATCTTCCTGGGTCTTCTCATCCTGAATGCTGCCGACCGCTTTGCCGGCACCACCCTTTTGCCAAACATGACCCACCATCAGCATCCGGAGGGCTCGCCCCTCAACCCCGACCCCCTGCTGCTCTACCGAATGACCACGACGCCCTTCACCTGGATGGAGATCCTCATCATTTCGTGGGTCATGGGTGAGCATGGAAAGCGTGCGACGACGACAACAGATGAAATTTTCCCGGACGGATCCCTGATTTCGTTCTGCTGCAGGTATGATCTGGGCTGAGGTGAAGGAGATCTGGAGTCAGGGACCGGGGGAGTATCTGGTGGAGCCGTGGAACTTCCTGGATTTTGGGATGCTGGCGATCTTTCTGGCCTCTTTCAGCTGTCGCTTCTCCGCTCTGAGACACGCCGACTTGGCCCAGACCTACGTACACGCTCACTACACCACGCTGATTAACATCACCCTGCCGCCCGAGATAGAGTACTTTACTCTGGGTGAGCGTGCTCTCACACACCTGCACAGACTCTCAGGCTGTCTGCAGATACCATCGATCAGCTGGTGTGTAAACAGCCGAAGTGAGTGAGTGCGGCGCGGAGGAGATCAGAGGGCGGAGTGGAGTGTTTGCTTTCAGACACTACCCAACGCAGCGGTGCCGAAGCACCATCTGCTCCTGCTTTCGTTATGAAGTAAAGTAAAAGTTACAGATGAAAACTGCAGCAGGGGTTTTCAGAGTACGGAAGAACTTGCCCTCGTTGTGACGTACAGCAGCCCCCCCCCCCCCCCCCCCCACGGCAGCACGCTTTCTCTCACATCAGGTTTTAAGTTCTGGCTGAATGCCAGACTTCCTGATGTTTTTCCTACTATCACATATTGTTAGCAGCCGTGTGGACACAGGCAATAAAAAGCAGGAGCTGGATGGTATTAAACTGAAATATCAGCATCACAACTTTTTATATAAATAATCTATAATTGTTGTGACTGTTAGGGTTCATCTCCGTTACACAGACAATAACTTAAGTTAAGAATATTTATTTTAATGAAATGTTTATTATAATTTCACTCTCCATTTAAATAATGCTTGTTTCTCCAGTTTTTTGTCTTTGATCATGACTTCAGTGAGTTTTACATATTTTGTTTATTTATAATGACACAAACTCATTAAACTCGACTTTGGCCTCTGAGCTGAAATCCTCAAATTCTCCAGACTGTTTTGTGAGGTTTTCCACTCTCTCTCTGCAGCTCGTATCGACTGGCTGCCGTCGGATCCTCAGCTGGTGTCAGAGGGCCTGTACGCCGTGGCCGTGGTGCTCAGCTTCTCTCGGATCGCTTACATCCTCCCGGCCAACGAGAGCTTCGGCCCTCTGCAGATCTCTTTAGGACGGACCGTCAAAGACATCTTCAAGTTCATGGTCATCTTCATCCTGGTCTTTCTGGCGTTCATGATTGGCATGTTCAACCTGTACTCCTACTACCTGGGAGCCAAGCAGAACGACGCCTTCACCACGTGAGACTTTCGCTTCGTACAAACGCCACTTTTATTTGCTCACATTGCAGAATGAAGCTCGTAGCTTAAACTTTAAGCTATTGTGGCTTCATACATAGTTATAATATAGATAAAGTGAATATAATCAGAGAGCACTTTGTAGTCATTTGATCATGTTGCGGTTTAGCAGATCCAAACTACAAACCTGCTTGAATCCTGGAGAACTGTCTAAAAATGTGTATGTTAGTACTGCAGTGTAAACTCAGAGCTGAACTCCGTGAGAATTTTGTTCTTCCGCCTCTCCTCTCCGAGAGCATCTTTAAATCCTGATGATTTACACTCTGTTTGAGCTCAAAAATAACTTCTCTCCCCATGTCCCTTCTCTCCGCGCATCCGTCCAGGCTGGAGGAGAGCTTCAAGACCCTGTTCTGGGCTATATTTGGACTGTCGGAGGTCAGGTCTGTTGTAATCAACAACGGACACAAATTCATTGAGAACATTGGCTACGTCCTGTACGGGGTGTACAACGTCACCATGGTGATCGTGCTGCTCAACATGCTCATCGCCATGATCAACAGTTCCTTCCAGGAGATTGAGGTTCGTGAGTGAAAAACCGTTGAAGAGTAGACTGATTAAAACAATTAATCTAGAACTTTTGTTTGAACAAACTCTTCCAAACCGGAGTGACTCATGAACACTTGATCCCTGCTGGTGTGTTGTTTTTGTTTATTTTGAGCTCAAAGGTGCAGTCAGGAGAATTTAGGCGTTGCCATTTTTGTGCATTGGATGGCGCTAGTGAGTTGCTGTAAAGCTTGTCTCAGCTCAAGCTTGTCATTTTGACGTTTAGTTTTTAGTGATTAGGAAGCGCTCACGCCTCTGTGTTCACCAGGCTGTTGTTTTAACTGATCAACATTAAATTATAAATACTGTAGGTGACTTATTGATCTCTAATTCATATTTTTAATCATCAGTTTTGCCAAGAGTATTCATTGTTTTTATTTTCTGTCCTGTCCTGCAGGACGATGCCGATGTTGAGTGGAAGTTTGCTCGAGCCAAGCTGTGGTTCTCCTACTTCGAGGAGGGCCGGACGCTCCCGGTGCCCTTTAACCTGGTGCCCAGCCCAAAGTCCATGCTGGGGCTGGTCACGGCCATCAAGTCCCTGCTCCTGCAGTTCGCTGAGCGGCACATTGTGGAGAAAACAGAGACACAACTTAACCAGGTCTCACACATTATGACCCACAGAAGAACTGATCCTTTTCTAAACTCCTTGCTTTGAGGCCTGAGACGGTGCCTGAGCACCTCCCGGTGGTTTTCAAGCCGCAGTACAATTTGAGCTAGTTCTTCCTGAGAAATGTTACAAGGTTGTCCACTAAAGGACATTTTATGTCTATCTTCCAGCTTGGTGAGAGCAAAAATTCAGGATACGGTGCTTCTACGAGCCCGACCAGATATCAGGTTTGTGTTGCTACATTTCAGGCAGTGTCTCTGTGAGACATCTGTAGGTTTTCTCACCACCAATGTGCACTATGTGTATATACTGACAGTTTTTCTCTGTCTCTGCTTGCAGAAGATCATGAAGCGTCTGATAAAACGGTACATCATCAAAGCTCAAGCAGACAGAGAAAGCGACGAGATCACCGAAGGTACATTAGAATCAGTCACACAGGAGAAGAACTTGCATTAAACATGTTTTTAACAGTGGCTCAGTAAGAAGCAGCATCCTCATCCCAGTGGATGTAGAATATTTATTTCTGTCTGTTTCCATCCAGGTGAGCTGAAAGAAATCAAGCAGGACATCTCCAGTCTGCGGTACGAGCTGCTGGAGGAGAAGGCGCAGAACATGGAGACGCTGGACGGGCTGCTGAGGAGGCTGGGAGAGATCAGCACGCCGGCACCGTAGCACTGCCTGCTGTCACACCCCACCAAAGAAAATGTACAGATCAGAGTGCCAAAGACTTAGACGACACTAAGATGTTGGTGAAATCATACAACAACAACAAAAAAATGCTGTATGTATGTGAATATGAAATTACAATGCAACAGGTTGATGTTATGATTTTCTGCCTTTTGTGTTTGTTGTGCAATCCATGAAAGATCTGACACACACATACCCAGTGGCTCTGTGGGGCCTTTAACCTTTTAACAAACATGACCTTTTATATGGCCTTGCATTTTAGAGTGATTGAACTATACAAGTGTGGTGGAATTTCAGGTTTTGGGCACCACGAAAACACATTACAACACTGTATTACTGCTCGTGGCTCCGTCTTGGTCGGGTTTAATCATTAACATGTATTCAATAATCAATTACCTTCACCATAACAGCTGAGGAGCTTAACTTGAACTTCAACCCTCATTTGAGAATCGAATCATGTCTCAACCCCTGAATGAGGAATTTCTCTCATGAACAGATGACCTGTGGGCGCTGCGGCTCGTCCCTAATACTTAAAAATATGTTTAATAAGGTAAATCGTGACTAAAACTTGGCAGCAGGTACAGATATGTGTTTTTCTGCTTTGTCTCTCTGACACACGGGTGCACTCTCATGCCTCCAAGAGAGAGTGAAGCAGTGACGTGCACAAACAGACATTATTCAGTTCTGTTCAGACACAAGCTGTTACTATTCCCCAGGCATATTTAATAAGCTGAGGGAATTATAAATGTGGAACGGAAAAATAAACAGCAACTGGATTTGCACGGTCTCCGGGAAAAAAAATATTTGTCTTTTATTTAGACAGGAGGAAATGTGAGACAAAAAAGGTAATAAGGCAGGATTCAGTCCGTAGTTCATAGTTTTTTTAAGGCACAGAGGTGTGAAGACGTACAGTTAAAATATTAATGACATAAATTACAAGTGATAACAATAATTACTGTTTCTATGTACCTTGTACATAATTTTAAAAATGACAACTGAACACAAACATTGGAGAGTAGCAATTAAAACTGATTGGACACAGTTAGATATTCACGAAAAGCTGATATAGGATGTTAATAAAACATGGATATAAACAGTTCACAATTGATTCACATCCTGCCACAGTAGTCAGCGATATTTGTCACAGTTACAAGTGAAATGTGTTTTTTTTGCACACAGTTCTGACTGCATGCTGAGGTCTACAGCTGGAGCGGAGTCGTCGTGCGGACGACTGTCTCGCTCCGTCAGATGTACGTGATGTAGTTTTCAGGTATGAGGCCTGTTTTGCCGTCATACGTCGCCTGAAGCCACCCTGGTTCCACAGACGGGTACACTGCAGACACAAACAGAACAAGAAATGAATCAATCCTTATTTCTTTAATGAACAAACTTCTTCTTCTGTGGATTTCCTACCATTTGAGAACAGCGCCCCTTGTGGAAAACTTAACTCATGGCTGTGCTCTGCCTCACAGGAATACAGAGCTTTTGCGTCCCTTAGAGGAAAATAAAAGAGACAGTTTTGTCAGTGAAGTGTGAGGGATTCTTCTTTCAATATAACTAATTTAAGAGAAGAGTAAGAAAAAAAAAAAGCCAAAATAAATTTACCTTCCCGTGGAGCATATGTCTAAAGCGGAGGAGAATACTGAACTCTCACGCTGAGGTAGTTTGACCGACAATCTGGAAAACACAGAACAAAACAATCACTTATTTCCTACAATGATTCCAAATTCATGTTTTTATTGTTAAATGAGCCACTGCAGCTCACAGTCCGATCCAGCGTTACGTCGGACACTCACATCGATCCTGGCCTCTGGTACCCGTTGCTGGACGCCGCCGCAGAGAGCTTTGCGTTCAGGTCGGGGCCACAGCGGACGCGTGGGGTTTTGCGAGAGGGCGGCCCGTCGTGAGGATCCAGAGACATGAGGCTCTGCACCGAACCGTGGCAGCTTTTATAATCTGTGACCACGCAGAAAAACGAAACGGTTATTGACTGATGATTCCATCCGTGTGAACGGCTCACGGGCAAATACACACCTTCAGAAATGTGCAGAGAGGTGAGAGAGGAAGATGTGGAAAGCCGGTAAGGAAAAAGTGAGGAGGAGGAGGACGAGGAGGTGGAGGCGGTCCGGTAAGAAGTCCTGAGCGGCTGAGAGGAGGTAGAGTCCGTCACTCCGGTGTCTGCGGCGGAGGTACTGGAGGTATTTCTTTGATCAGTGCTCTTCAGAGAGGAGACAGAGGCCACTCTCTGAACGCTTCCGCCGTCTCTGAAGGAGGAGGCTCGCTCCGCCGGCTCGCTCTGGACGGAGACGGAGGAAATGGACGTCCTTGAAGGAGATCTCGACTCTTTCACAGATGACAGAGAGGCGGCAGAGTTTCCTCTGACCGACTTCTCCACGGCAGACAGCAGCGAGGAGGTGGAGGAGGACACAGAGGAAGTCTGCTGGGCTGGAGTGAGCTCAGCAGAGGTCCAGGAAGAGGAAGCCTTGAGGAGCGGGGAGGGATCGCCGTCTTTCGTCTGTTTCTCGTCTTTCGCGCCCGAGGAGCCGTGCGCCGGGGGAGGAGGGGGGGACTGCGCCGTGGAGGGTGAGCTGAGCTCGGCGGAGGGGGAGGACGGAGACGACGCCTGAGACAACCCGTTCTTTTCAGAGGAGTGTGAGGAGAGAGACTCCCGGCTGCCCATCGGGGTCGTGCTGGGGCTGCTGCTGAATGTGTCGCCTGAAGAGAGAGAGAGAGAGAGAGAGAGAGAGAGAGAGAGAGAGAGAGAGAGAGAGAGTGAGAAAGAGAGAGAGAGAGAGAGAGAGAGAGAGATACAAAGATATGAATGACATCAGAGTGGAGAGAAAACATAAAAAAATGTAGTTTCAGCCCTTAATGAGTCAATGAGAGTTCATAAAAAAGGCCACGGAACACAGAGAATGCTGCTCTCTCTGCCTGTGACCTTAAAAATCCAGAACTTCCTGTCTTCACTTCCTGCAGCATTCCTGCCTAATCAAAGACAAGAGCGTTTTCAAGACGTACGACAAAGAAAAGTGTTTACTTTTAACTCTCTTCTTTGCAACACAAACATCTGTATTCGTGATTTGTTTGGACTTTCATAACAGATTTGTCAGCCTAGCTGTCGTTTTGTTTTGCATTTGAGAAGAATTACTGCTTTATATCATCGCATAACATCTCAAAATCAAGACTGGATACAACAACACGCGTTTACGAACGAGGCTGAACGTGAACCCAACGAGGTTTATGATTTAGAGAACAGCAGCAGTGTTTTGGAGAATAGAAACGGCCGCTGGTAATGAGCTACAAAGGACTACTCTGTGCTTTTTTTAGGAAGACTAAACGCTGTTAAATGTCATTCTGAAACAGCGTGCTGGAGAATAGAGATGTTTCACAGAAACAGACACACAAAGGCCGATGAGGCGGCGGACTGCAGAAAACTCACTGTCGTTGTCTGCCAGGCAGAGGGTCGGAGGGTAGAGTCGGGCCTTTCTCTTCCCAGATGAGAGACAGATGGCCTTGCTCCTCCGCGGACCCGACCGCGAAGAGGGAGCCTGAGGCAGCGGCACCGACAGGTCCGGGGCCTCGCCGAAGATCTGCCGGGAAAGCAACACTGTGAACGCGCGCGCGTGTGTGTGTGTCTCTGTGTTGAATGCGCATAAACAACACCTTGTGGTGGTTTTCGATGATAATCTCCACCACGATGTTCTGGAACTTGATGTTCATCATGGCGGCCACCGTCTCCTCCTGGGACCTCATCAGCGTGGGGCCGAAGATCATCCCCAGGTTGGACACGGTCATCAGGTTCTGCTCGCTGTGAGAGGACACTCTGCGCACACGCAACGCGAGAACTGAACTTTACCGCCACCTATCAGAGGCGAAGGGTTCAAACCACGAAACCATTTCCGACGTACTTGAGCAGGTGGTTGGTGAGGAGGTCCAGCATCGTTCGGTTTTTCTCCGGGAGTTTGTAAACAAGAGCATGGATTGCTCTCACTCTGTACTTCTGATCATCGTACTCTGTTAGAAGAAAAATTCATTAGAATTGAGGATCTGTCGATCCTGAGGCTTTACTGACACGATCATAAACTGAGTAACATCTTACTTGCAGCCTTGATGAATTCTTTATGGAGTCTGTAGGTCAGTACCGGTTCTGCCAAACACCTGCATGAACGGTAGAGTAAAGATGGATGACTGCAGTTAAAAAAAAAAAAAAGAAAAACTGTCCTGAGAACTTACCTGAAATAATCCTTCAGCCCGCTGGTGATGGTCTTGTTGTCCCAGGCGTTTGGGTCCAGCTGCATGTCGGTGGGAGCAGTGGATGCTGCACAGACATTAGATATCAAACATTATATTCGTGGTGATAAACATTAACACACCCAGTTTCACTGTTTCTCATCAGAAGCACGGCATTTCTTACCAAACACGCTGGTCATCAGGCGCTGCACTTTAGAGTTGACCCCTCCTGTCCTGTACAGGCCAAGTGTGGTGATGCCTGAAGGAGGAGTGTGAAAACATTTCACAACTCCGCGGCGAATTACTGAGTTTATCATGTGATGTGATTACGTCAACGGTGATAAATACCTCTGGATTCAATCAGCTCGATGCATTTCTTCACAAAGTTGAAGCCTGCCTCGTTCAGAAATGCTGAGGCAAAAAACATTAAATTCACATCTGAAGTTCTCTAAAATAATACAAGTGTGATTTTCAGCCATAAAAGCGTACTTACTCTCCTCTTTCTTACTGAGCAACGAAGGCAGGGTGTAGATCTGAATAGAGGGATGAAGAGAGGTTAAATGTGTTTGTAAAACTGTAACAGAACTTGGAGATGGGTGGACGCTTACAGGTTCTTTTCCATCCATCGCCTCCATCCACAGGCGTCTGTTGGCCTCAGAGAGCGCTTGCAGGGTGAGGACGCCATGTCTGCAGCGCGGGAAACAACATTCCACCCAACCTCAGTCCGGCAGCCACGTCTAAAAGTCATTCAGCACGCTTCGTCTGTCCCGCTCACCTTTCAACAACCTCGATGTCGAAGCAGAAGCGCTTGTCGATGGAATCGGTCTTCCTCCGGACGCACGAACGCAGTCGGAATATCTCCGGCGTGCCGTTCGCCACGCCGTTCTGACAGCAGAGAGAGAGAGAGAGAGAGAGAGAGAGAGAGAGAGAGAGAGAGAGAGAGAGCTGTGGGTGAAAAGCATCCCGTCCTCCCAGTCTGCAGCGTGTGTTCAGGTACGCCAGCGGCTCACCTGTCGGCTGGCTGGCCGGGCCTCTGTGCCGCTCATGGTGAACATCTTGGAGCTCTTCTCATAAGTACAGTAGTATCTGGTCCACACGCTGCCCAGCGGACCTGGAGGATACATCACACGCACATTTTATTTATTTTCTACACTGCTTGAAAGGAAAAAGAAAAGACAGAGGAGAGGATATGAACCCACGTTTCTCCTGTATGTACAGAAAACCTTCCATAGTGAAGCAGCTGGGAGCTTTGAAATCCTCCTCGGCGGATCGGATCCTCTTCATCAGCCTCTCCACCTCGGCTCGCGTACTTTCAAAGTTGTTGCGGGCCTTGACAACAAATATGAATAGAATAAAACCAGAAGCCTGAATAAAGGTTTTCTCAGCCCTCCGTCGCTCATCTCTGCTGTGTACCAAACTCTTTTTTTTTTGTTTTACTGAAACAAACAAGTAAACCGAC
This sequence comes from Salarias fasciatus, assembly GCF_902148845.1. NCBI lineage: Eukaryota > Metazoa > Chordata > Actinopteri > Blenniiformes > Blenniidae > Salarias > Salarias fasciatus. Next base: position 18,387,728 of record NC_043754.1, read on the forward strand.
CAGCACAGCGTGAACTGTCAGCAAAACAACCCTCATATAACTCGACTCTGCGGTTTGCATGGTTTCAGACTTGCTGATCGTTCATTCTTTATCACCGCTTTACAGCGCCGCTATCAAAAGTACAAACTAGTTACAAAAAAAAAAAAAAAAAAAAAAAAGAAACATCGTGGCGACATTCCGTCTGGAGGTTCACAGAAGACACACACTTACATTTTGCAGGTTGAACTGGAGCTGCTGCTTGTACGGTTCAAACTCGCTGGCCAGCTCGTAGCCCTCGTGGTAAAATGTAAACAAGCCCTGCAGGAAGGCCAGCAACTGCAGGGGAGAGGCGAATCCACGGGGAAACGTCAGCCGTTGTTTTGGCGAGTGAAGAAAGTAATGAGAGGATTACAAAGAATGCATGTCAGTCATCTGCTCCATCTATCAACAACAACAAAAAAAACTTTAAAGGAAAAAAAAAGCCTTCAACTCTTGACTGTTGTTTGGTTTGGTGCGCTTGTTTACTTTACAACAAAGAGTCCCCCCCCCCCCCTCCGTCAGCCGGAAGAAATCTCCATCCAGGAAGCGCAGCGACAGCAACAGGAAGACGGCCTCGCTGATATCTATCATTAAAACCTGTTTATCACTGCCCAACAGAGTGTGTAATGTGTGTTTTTCAGAATGTGGCTTCGTTGTCCTTCTGTCATCATGTGTACACTCATATTTTCCTGTGATGAAACGCTGTTTGAAGTCCCCCCCGTACTTATCACACTGAGTACGTGAGGAGAACTCACCGGCTCCACAAACTCAAACTTCTTCCTTTCCTGCACCTCTTGGATCTTGAAGACGTACTGCAGCGACGCGTCGTAAAAGACCTGCCTGTCTTTGCTCATCTGTGAGTCAGCCTGCAACCACAACACACACACACACACGGCGCTGACAGTTACCCAACATGAGGGAGGCTCCAGGGTTTTGAGGCGGTGAGGGATTATACCTCGTGCAGCTGTGACTCCTTCTTTTTGGAGGACAGGCTGAGGTGTTTCTCCAGGACAGAGTAGTATCGCTCTGTCTCCTTGTCGAACTGCTTCTTCCCCTCCTGAAGTACAAACACACACGTTTAGAAAAACATACAACTACTGTTGTTTTAACACTTTTTTTCTGGAAATTCTTAAATACCACAGGCCGGCTATTCAAGAGGAAGAATTCAGTATGCCAGTAAAATGAAATCACAGCGCTGTCAGCTGATTTCAGCCCATCAGACATAAATCACGCTGACCCGTTTACTGGACCCTGCTGCCTGTGGGGCGGAGGAGAGCAAACGTTCAAGGGAATCTGGGGTCGAATTAGCTGGGGCATACATATTGGACACGAAGAATTTCTATTTTGAGGGAGAAAAAGGTTTAATCTGTTTGTATCAAATATCAGGAAATGAATGATTTGTGAAGAATTTGTGTTTCAAAAAAGTCACAAATGTGAAAAGAAGGTTAAAATCCTGTAAACACTGAGAAGCGCGTTCAGATTTATTCAATCAGAAGTTGGAGAAAATCACAATCCAGACTTTGGGGGGTGAAGAAGCTTGGACCGACGCAGTGGGACTTCTCCGAATCTAAACACAGAGGTTCTGCCAAAATATTCAAGACAACGGCTCTTTTCCGTGACAGCTGCAGCTCCACATGCCCCGCCGCCCTCTCACGCTCGGTAACATCGCCGTGAGGATGTGCCGCTCGCAGACTCCTGCTACATTTTTTTTCGAGGCCCAGACGCTGCTCCCATCAGCGCACTGAACCGGGCCGCGCTTTCACTTCCCCGGGACTGCTTCCATTTTTTTAAACCCCGCTCGACACGTAGCCTTTCTATCTATATCCTCATTTCAGTCTGGAAGAAAGACAACTCAGATACACAGCTGCTGAAACCAGACACCAGACTCCTTTTGTGTTTATACTGCCTCTCCGAGTTCAAATATTCCTCTGTCTGTGACGTGCAATCCATCCCCCCCCCTCCCCAGCGTCCGTTCCCATGACCTGTGTGACTGACGCTGGACTGAGATCCACGCTTCGTCCGAGCAAATTGGAATCACGGCGGGATCTGTCCCATCACTGCGCCCAACGTCAGCGTGACTGCAGGTCGCGAACACCTGCCGACGTTACGTACCTTCACGGCGCCAATCTGCTCCTTTCGAAACCTCTCAAGTGGTGAGATCAAAACATCGTCGGCATTCTGGATCTGCGAGAGGAAGAGAGGAGACACACGAGAGGCCGTATTGACGTCAGCGTTTCATTCGAGACTGACTCAGTGGTCACTGTTATCTCGTGACTCAAATTTTTTTAAAAAAAGCAAAGACGCAGTTTTATCTGCGTCGCTTTAATACATCCGTTGTTTAAAAGGAGGCGCATGAGCCGTTATCTCTGCGGAGTAACGTCCTCCAGGCCGCTTCTTTTCAGCCTCGCTGAGAGCGCGCCGAGGGCTTGTTATTGGACACCAGCTTCCCCATACTTCCAGCTGCTTTCACATCTGGAGCACGGCGCGCTTGTGGCAGTTGTGACAAATCGAGGAGATTTTTGTGCAGAATGATAGATTGAAAAATAATATTTATTTTACAGCCGTGGTGAGTCATGTCATGTTTATGTCGTTAAAATAATCCAACTCGAGGCCACGGGAGTGGCGTTCAGCAGCCAGACCTCATCAACAGCTAAGTCTGTATTTTATTGTGATCTAAGCAAACACACACTTATGATACAGTTTTTTTTCCCCTTGTCTGATTAAAAAAATAAAAATGGACAAAATCCATCTGGCCACGTCTTGAACAACTCAACCTAATTTCTGGTCGATATCGTGTGAAAGAAAAGCAAAAAAAAAAATGAAGCAATCCTTGTTTTGGTGTTTATTTAACCTCGGGAGTGGCGTTCAGCAGCCAGACCTCATCAACAGCTAAGTCTGTATTTTATTGTGATCTAAGCAAACACACACTTATGATACAGTTTTTTTTCCCCTTGTCTGATTAAAAAAATAAAAATGGACAAAATCCATCTGGCCACGTCTTGAACAACTCAACCTAATTTCTGGTCGATATCGTGTGAAAGAAAAGCAAAAAAAAAAATGAAGCAATCCTTGTTTTGGTGTTTATTTAACCTCAGAAAAAAAATCCCACTTTGTTTTGTCTTGTTGATTTAAGCAGCAGAGACAAACAGCCTCACTTTCACTTCAGGTTAGTGCTGCTTCAGGAGCCACAGAGAGACGTGCTTTCTTTGGAAGTTCTTTTTTTTTTTTTTTTCTTTAACCTCTCTCCACAATGCGCAGGAGCAGGTAGTGAGAGCGAAAAGACTGAAGCTCATTGTCGAACTAAACAATGGCCCATTGAGGCTGGACAGGTCAGTCTGGAGAGGAACCAGCTCACCGGAATTTACATTTAACTTAATAATAAAGACTTTATTATTACTGTTATAGCTCAGATGTAGCGGTGCCACAGTGAAAGCAAACAATCAACACACACACACACACACACACACACACGCACACACACACACGCAGGAGCCTTTTATGGATTTTCCCAGGCAGTCAGGCCTGCTCTCAGTCTCACGGGGGAATTGGCAGAATAGGTTCCACATGGTTTCTCTGTAACCAGACCACGCACACGACCACAAAGGCACTCACTCACACACACACACACACACACACACACACACACACACACACACACACACACACACACACACACACACACACACACACACACAGGGCTATACATGAGGTATGATATGCTGCACATGCGCAGAGGTTTGCCTTTCCAAAGGCCGTGCCAGACTCCACTTAGGACCACACAAAGGCCTCCAGTCGACGGTCTCGGGGCGCGAAGCCTTTCCTAAATTGCACCACAACCTAAATGTCACAACATGACGACGCTCCCAGCGCGGCCTCGCCGGGAGTGCGTGAATCAAACCGTGCAAATTTCAGAAAGTCACTTTTTTGTGCAAAACATAAATATCAGGCAATGTTTTAGAAGGTGCATTATTTGTAGACGGATCCATCTAAGTTGATTGTTGGTGCAAGTCTGGCTGCAGTTTGGTGTGAAGCAGGAGGCGCAGAATGAGTTTTTAGGTTCCGACTCCCCGTATCGGCCTGAGAAATCAAGCTATGTCATTGAAGTTGGGGACTCGACCATTTATGGGTAAAATCTGCTTCTTGGTCTGACTGTACACACTTTTGTTCAAAGAAAAACACATTTTCTTACCAGTCGTTTTCTTTCCTCTTCCATGGTGCTTAAAAGCTGAGAGAACTCCTTCAAAGACTGAGCTGCAGAGGAAAAGCAGTATTTCTTGACTCATTTTATGCAGCAAAATGGTTTCATAGTCATTGAAAAGTTGAAATATTTCGGCCTCACCTATATTGATTTCGTCGTCAGTCTCAGCGTCTCCGATACATTCAAACTGGAACTCTTGCAGCGACTGAGAGAACCGCTGCACAGCAAGAGACAGACCTGAAGGAAAGAATCAGGAGTTCATTCACCAACAAAATCAGCTCATTTCTTTGGCATCTCTTATTTATAGCCCATTTAATTTCAAAATTTCCACATGTTGGCATCACTGTTTCATTAGAGTGAAATACTGCCATCCTGCCCAGACATAACATCATCTGTTCCCCTTCTGTAAAAATCCTTTTAAAGTATTTTCCTTTGTCAGACGCTTGTCTTTCACTCACTGCAGAACCTTGAAGTGTCTCGGAGTGATATAAACAAATTGCCACACCCTGCAAGAAACTCTGATCCAGTAAAACTGTGTTTACGTGCCCAAACACCTTCAGCGCTTCAAGTTTAACGCCATCATTCATTCTCTCAGGGGGCTGAAACCAAGTCTCAGTACTGAGCTGTGCACTGCCCTCAGCCCTGGGGTCAGTTCAGCCGCCCCGCGGTGTTTGGACTCAGAACTGTGTTTAATTATTTTGCACGCTGAACTCTGCATGTGGACTGTATATTACTGAAGCAATGTGAAAAAAAGGGTTTCAACCTGACTCTTCCTAAACAGCCGGGTGGATGTGTGCATCAGTCAGAGGTTCATATTGCAGGTGAGTTACAGAAACTGCACACACACTGGTGACATTGTTTCAGATGGCTGTTTACCCTCTCTCTCTCTCTCTGTTCCTCCATCAGTCCATATTCCAGACATGGAGAGGAAATCTGAGTTTTTACATAAGTCATAATGATTTACAGGTAATCCTGATTGACATTTCCTACCACATCATTGAATGGAATTAAGACAATTGTTTTCAATACTACTACTAATTATGATAATTTATGGTTATATTCCTGGTGGATACCTGAAACCAGCACAAACAGGTTGACGCTCTGGAGCCTGGAGGCTGAGGAGGGCAGAACTGGAATTTAGGGCCCCAAGTTTTACAGCAATGTTGATAGAACGACTGAGATTTCACCAAAAAGAAGATGAAGAAAACAACCAAATTATGATTTTAACTCACGATGTGGTGCAATCACATAAGCGACAGCTGGTAACAAAAGCAAAACATATCACCATTGGAAAAACTTTTATTAAATTGCTGTTTTTAAAAATAAAACAAGGGAGATGAAGCTGCAGGAGCAGGGATCCGCGCTGTAAATGTAAATGTGTGCAGCACATACCAGCGCTGCAGTCTGTTACACTGTAATTACACTGTAATTACCTTCCTCTCTGCTGCCGAGCAGCAACCAGAGGTGTGCACGATCTGATGGAGAGCTGGCCTTTGGCTGCTTCTTATCAGGACACACAGACTGTGCAGCTGCTTGGAGGAACCCAAACACAGCCCAACACACACACACACACATATACACACACAGGGAGAAAACAATCCGGTCCACTCACTCCTGAGCGCAGATATGAGCATGTTTCCATCCTTGATGAGGTCCTTGATGAACCTGTTGGTGCGCTCCAGCTCCACTTCATGGCACTGCAGCCTCTCTCGGAACTCCGGGCTGTCCAGGAAAGAGTCGCTGAACTCCAGCGTCGGCAGACCCATGGAGGAATCACCGCTCCGCTACTCGAGGAGAGAACCGCGACGAAAACCCCCGCTCCGCTCCGCTCCGGCCGATCCACACAGTCCGGCGGCGACTCGAGGCTCTCCCAGATCTATTAACACACTTTGTTTCCTTTCCTCCCAGCTCCGTTCTTTCATGCCTTGCTTAACTTTTTTTTTTCTTTCACCGCAGAACTTCCGGACGCTGGAACTCAGACAGCGACCAGCCGCCAGCGGGCAGGATTCCATCTGCCCGTCTGTACCGGACACTACGGTAAAACAACCGGAAGCAGCCTGTTTTCACTGGGCGTTTCAAAATAAGAGAGGCAGGTTCTGAGGACGAGTGAGCGTCAGTGCCACTATCCAAGATGTAACATCCAAAGTCAAGCACTTTTAGGGAGACATCATGGAAAAAGATTGGACTCCCCTCATTTAATAGACCACATCTGACAGAAAATCTGAAGAATAATGTGTATGGCAGTGTAATCCTGTGGGAGCGATGTTGAATGTTTTTTACATTTCTCAGAAGGTGAGTCGCTCAGACCACAGAAATCTCATGCAGCTGTTTGTAGACAGCAATTCACAGTCAAGTGCAAAGTCTAGTGAAATGTTGATGCAGTCTGTGAAATGTTTCAGATCAACTGAAAACATCACTGACTTGGAAGCTCAATGGTGACACCTGCTGGACGGCTTGTGGTTTTGCAGCTGTAATTTCAACCTTGGTTCATTTCACAGACCGTAATTTCATTGAATACTTCTTTTTATTTGTTCTAGAGATCCGATCACAGATAAATCTAAGTAGTATTGTTAGTTAACCTAAAGTTATCTGTGTTTAGATAAGCACTAATCAGCTCCACCTCAGAGCAGCGCAGCAACATGAGAGTTAAACCCTCCATTCTGTCTCATCTGTCAGCTTTGACCTTGCTGGCTGTGGTTGTGATGTGTGGAAACAGTGGGATACCTCCACGGTCAGTGTTGGAGGCCATGACAGCAGCGCTCAATCCTGTCTTTGTCTCTTTTCACATTCTGCTTGTTTTTGCAGCACCACTCTGTAGCAACAGCAGTAAAGAATCGGAGAACGTCTCTAGCACGTTCTTTAAACTTTTACAGAATTTCTGCAATGTGTGAAATGAAATGTAAAGCTTTATTTTCTCCTCTTGTCCTACCTTACACATTGCAATCTGTCTCCTGTACACCAACCTTGCATTTATCCTACTTTAAATGCATCGTGCATCCTTCGGTACTGCAATGTGAATATTAAGACATTAAGTCTGGAAACTGCTTGAATTTACAATTTCAAAAGATTTCACCTGTTTTTTTTCTCCATCTTGCAAGAATATGCTTGAAGGAAAATAAACCGCAAATAAACACTTTTATCTTCCGCCCCGTGACATGCACAAGGTCACCACATTTTCTCCAGAATAAACTGAAAACCACCAAGTACAGATAAGCTCAAAATACTTCAGTATTCATCTAGTAATTACCTTTATACCTTCTTCTTCTTTAGCCTTTTCAAACTTCACAAATTATAATATAAAACATACTTCCCAGGATGTGTCATGCTTTTAAGTAAACACACACACACACACACACACACACACACACACACACACACACACACACACACACACACACACACACACACACACACACACACACACACACACACACGCGCTCTCTTCTGTTTTCCTGCTTGTAATCAGCGCCTGCAGTGCAGCTGGTGGCCAGCAGGGGGCAGCAGTTCACTGCCGTAGAAAGGACACAAAGCAGCCACAGCATGAGGTCACTGAAGACGTTTCACGCAACACGACACTCACGTGACGGAGAGGTGGCCTGATGTCCGTCCATCCACACAGATGTGTTCAAATGACGTTAAAAGATTCCGCTCGCATGTTTCAGTCTTTCACAGTAATAAATCCTACGTGACACAACAATGCTTCATTCATTAAATTAGACAATGTCATTTTTTATTAAAAGTAATTGTTGATATAATGTTGATATAATGATATAATTTGTGTAATGTTCAAAGTTTTCATTTAAATTCATATTCATTTGATCCCATTGAGAAAACTAAATAAAAACATTTATCCAGTGTATTTTTTTAATTCATTATATTTGCATGCATTTTTAAAAATACTTATAAATAAATAAATAAATAAATAAATAAATAAATAAATAAATAAATAAATAAACAAACAAAATGTCCTAACTCAATTTATTAGATTCATGTTCCTAAATTAATCACATTTAACTAAATTTTTTTGACAACTGATTAAAAAAAAAACAAAAAAACAAAACAAACAAACAAAAAAAAACAATTCCAAATAATTCAAGCAGTATCGTTGCCTGAATGTAAAAATTCTGTCTGGGGTTTCTCCTCAGTAGCTGACTGCCACTCAGATGTGGAGAGCCTGGGCCTGTGACTTCAGCAGGTTATAAAACTGTGCCAGTGTTGAAGTGAGGGCGTGGTGGTTTCACTTCTCTGGACTCCTCAGAGCTACAAGGGACACACACTTTTTTGTTGTTTGGCATTTTGGCCAAGTGAGACCTTTTTACTGTCAGAGGCAGTCAGCCTCTGAAAAATCAAACATTTCCTTCGGCTTCTGTGGATATTTGAACCACTGAGTCATCCGACAGCAGGTTCTTTCACTTTTTGATGCCGTTTGTTTGTTCCAGTCACTTCTTTCACATCTCACTCTCATGTATAGGTTTGTACTTTAATGTCAGAGTAAAAAAAAAAAAGAGATTTGCACAAAATGCTGCATATTTATACAACACAAACAGGCTTCATGTGACTTGAAGTTGTGACCAAGGGAGTAAGGAGGGAGGAGCTTTATGAACCGACCAGGCCAGAGAATATATTCATACTAATTGGCACACTATGAGGCAAGACTGCAAAGCACTTCACCACGAGGTCATGTTGGTGGACTTCTTAATAATTAAAAAACAAACAAAAAAAACCAATCATGTCAATAAGAATGACAAATGCACTCTAAGCAGGGCAAAAGACGTCAATGTCATTTTAAAGAGTGCTGCATAAACACATGACAGCACTGAACCCGCTCACGACTTCTCAGCCTTTCAAAACCAGAGCAAACAAACCCGCTCAGTCTCCGCCTTGTTCTTTCTTTTCATCTCCTATGCATTCTGTTTACAATAAGCAGTTAACTACTTCCTGTTTTCACTTGACATAAGACCTGACTCACGTTCCTCTCAAACAAGGCCAGCTCGATCAGTTTTTTTTCCATTTTTGGCTTTGAGCCGTGAGAGTAACGGTTGACTCAGGAAACAAGTGAGAAGAATGTTGGTCAGCAGCTCGGCTGAGTGAAACGCAGAAGGCTTCACCGCAGCGTACGTTCACACTGCAAAAGATCAAAAGGCACATGAGAGACCCAGGTCGCAGGCTGCTACTGTGTACCAAAGCTGGATTGCAACCATGCATGCAAAAGCAGAGAGAGTAATATGATCTCTGGTTTGCTGCAGCTGAAGCAAGGAAGCAGATAAAAACAGAAAACCACTATTCTATTTTTTCATTCTGTGGTCTTCATACTGCTGTACAGCAATGAGCATAAATGCACAGTATATGGCGTAAATAACACTTTTAACAGAGAGGTCAGTAAAAATCATGACCCAAAGAGCTGCTTTTGACTATTTTTCGCAAAATAAAAACTGTCTGGAACTACAAAATGAGATTACCTTGAAGAGAACGGTTTAAACTCTATACTACATAAAGCTGCAACTACAGGCCAGAAATGTAGTTTATGTTTCATTTATGAATTTCAACAGAGGTCTAGAGACTTTTGGAAAAGCTTTTCAAAGCTTTAGCTGTTTTTCACCAATTTTGTGCTTGAGAAAAACATTTTTTGCAGTTTTGCTTCTTTTTTTAAAAAATAATCTTACCAGTTTCACATATTTGTTGTGATTGTTTTAAAGCCTTTTTAACTTGTCCAGCTCTTTTTGTAGCATTACCGTTTCAGGTGTTTTTAGCATTTCCAGCTATTTTCCTTTTTTTCTATTAAAAAACACAATTTTTTGCTCTTTTATCTCTTTAAACTTTATGTGTGAGGTTTTTGTGTGGAGCTACAAGATAAGGGTCTCTTCAAAAGATGGATATTCAGCCAACTAACTTTAAGCAAATTAAAAGAACATACACCATTTAGTGAAAGCTCCAGGGAGCTCCAGGAAGCCACTACAGAGGTGCTGAAGAACCACATGTGGGTCCAGAGCCGCCGGTTGCTGACTCTCTGCTTTCTCACAATTTGTCATTACGTTAGTTTTTTTCAAATGAGGTTTCTTTATGTTCCCACACATAAACACAGCATCGATTTAACAACTTCACGATGACCCTTTGATACAACAGACAACACAACAGCTTTAGCCACAGCTACTTTGGTTTTAATTCTTGTTGGTTTTAAACAATTTGACAAAATTCTGTGTATATAACGTCATATGATGGAAGTCTATGAATCAATAACAGCGTCACTGATTTTGGTCCTTTATGGGATTAAGTATGTAAGGTTTCAAGGAAGGTGCTCTTTGTGATTTTTATACTTTAAGAGGCCATCATCGAGGGATCCTGTTTTGGGTTTATAATCCCAACAGGAGGTTTTCTGATCAGCTTCAGCTTTGTTCTATAACGCAGAAAAATGCCCCAAACCTCCAAGAAAGCTCCTGTGAATGTAGGTGAACAAGTCCCAACAGTGATGATCTCCTCCTCACAGGCCTCTGGTGCTGGTAACACTGGGTGCATCGAGGGAGTGATGGCGTTTTACGGCAGTTGAGGCATTTCACAGCCATTTTAGTCAGATACAGTTAACCTCTGCCTGAGGTACAAAGTTTTGGATCTTCGCACTCAAAGATTCAACACACACCCTGGAAAAATTATAACAAATAGCATAGAATGCCAGTGGAGTAACCTTCAGCCAACTGTGGACACTGTATTGTTTCTGCAATGTTGTTTCGGAAAAGTGTCAGATGTTCAGACGACAACGTTTTGTCAGAAATCCTCCAGTTTCCTGGCCTGGGCAGAGCTGCCAATGTGTTTTTGTAATACAACCAAGCAGGCATGCAAAAACAAAACAAAACACACACAAAAAAAAAAAACAAATAATAAAAAAAACAACAACAAAAAACCCAAACAAAACAAAACAGCAGTTGTACACACCTTTAAGAATTGCATTCTGCCGATCCAGATAATGTAGAAAATGTACAATTCGGTGGATTAAAAAACTGTTACATTGAAAAGAAAGCATCACAAACTGAAATCACCCGTTACTGCTGTTTAGGTTTGAAGGCTCTGCAGGCCGTTCTCAAAAACCGCCTGTCCTCAGAGAACTGAAACACTGTTATCCTGTAAACGAATGGCAACTGAAGTTTACTGCGTCCACTTGAAAACTTATAATACTATAAACGGGCCTCAATAAATAAAGGCTGGTCACCTGCAAAAGTAGGTTTCAATAGGGTGCCGTCTTTTATTTTCAGCCTTTCAGCCTCCTCCATCTGAACACAGGCTTGTTTCAGCTTTTCTTTTGGCAATATCAGTAAAAAAAACAAAAAACAACAACAAATCTTTCTCGAAACATACAACTTGAATCATGTCTGTCCTGATTTTTATATGTTCTACAAAGATACAGCTGGAACAACACCTCGTGTACTGACAGGAATATCAAAGCTAAATAATACAAACTTTCTCTGAAAAAACTGACCTGACTCCGAGTTTACTTACGACTCCCACACGCCTCCTTTCAGCCCACTTGGCATTACTGAGACATCAAAAGAAAAAAGAAGAAAAAAAAAAAAGAAAGGTGAAGTTTCAAGCAAAAAAGGGGCCTGTACTCCTTATTTCGTCCCCACCACCCATCAGCTGCGACAACATGATGTGAAAAATGTGGAGCTCAACCCAGATTACACTTGTAGCCAATCGATCACTCGGCTTAACCAATCACAACCGCTCTTTGTCTTCTATATGAGTTCGCTGCATGATTTACAACGCAGGAGGAGTCTGAAGAGCCTCAGAGATGGTGCCACTCTACCTGCTCGTTCTCTGTCAAATATGTAAGTACTGTCTGGATTTTTCTATTACTTTTTGCCAGCGGAGGTGATAAGATGTTTTTATTGTTGTTTTCTTCGTACAGGTCAGGTGGCAGCTGTTTACGACATGATTCAGGACAGTGGAGTCATAACAGCCAGAGTTGGGGAGAACGTGACTTTACAATGTTCTAGTCAAGACAATACAGTCACATTTATTTACTGGTATCAGCAAATCCTGATGGGAAAACCTCAGCTGATATCAGTCAGGATGACGCAGAAGTCAGAAGTTACCATTTCTGCCGAATACCAAGACAGGTTTAAAGTCGTTATGCAAAACAAAAAAGGCATCAATGATCTCATAATCTCAGATCTTAAAGTGTTCGATTCAGCAGTGTATTACTGTGGGATACTGCACTTTAATGCTGTAGAGTTTGGACAGGGGGTTTTCCTTCATGTGAAATCATCTCAGTCCAACATCCAACCCTCCATCCATCAACCGGCATTGATGCCACTTCAACTGGGGCAGAATGGAAACTTGAGCTGCATAGTGAACTCTGAACCCTGTGCAGGAGGGCAAATGTTTTACTGGTTAAAGCAAGGTGGCTCTCAGCCTGCAGTGGTGTATCCCGGTGAAGGATGGTGCAGCAATGAGGGAAGAAATTGCACTTCACACTTCCTGGTGAAGTCTGCAGGGTCCTCTGATCCTGGGACCTACTACTGTGCCGTGGACATCTGCGGGAAGATTGTTTTTGGAAACGGAACCAAGGTGGAAATCGAAGGTATAGACTACAACCTCATGTCAAACATGTGGAAAGAATCTGCTGAGCTCAGCTAAAAGAAACTTTTCTTTCTTGCATGTTAGAATCTCCCAATATCAACTGTTTGCTAGTGTATTCACTGAGCGTCGTATTGGCGGTATCCGTTGTTGTGCTCCTCGTCCTGGTTTCTATGATGTGCAAGCTGAAAAATAAGACGTGCTCTGACTGCAAAGGTGAGGATTTGACAAAAATATACATTAATGTGGGATGAATTCAATGAATTGCTCATTCAGATACTTTGACTTTCAGGAACTGTTTCTCAGCACACATGCTCTGCAGGCTCCAATGATCCTGTAAGTGAAAATAAAACTGACCCATAGTACCATAGTTTTTCTTGACTCCTGTTCTGTACGACTCTGAATTCATGTTTTTGTTATTACCAGAACCAAGATGCACATGATCTTCATTATGCTGCCTTAAGTGTGGGAAGGAACACCGAACGTCATTTTCCGGATAATCCACCTGCCTGTGTGTACTCTGGACTGAGGATCACAAAAGACTGAAGAACCACTTTGCAGTCTCAGAGGAATGGAATAAATTCCCACAACATGTTATTATGTTCTGAATATGCAATTAAAAATTTTGTGGACAGAAATTAAACATATTCTTTGTCTATAGTACTTGTTAACAGGTGGAAATACCACATCATTGTTGAAAGTATCATTTTGTGGATATTATCTGCACACCTGCATTGACAGATTATTAAAAACTTTGAAGTTTGAGTTTCTTTAATGTATTTTCTCAATAGAGGAGGGTCTTGAATCCACTGTCCCTCCTACCTCTCTGTCAGATATGGTTCCCGAACACAGTCACATTGAAGTCTGTCAGCTCATACGATCTTACTGTGGATCGGCATCAAACTAGCTCATGAAAGTCCCTCAGCTTCCATTGTTATCCACTTCATTGCTTGTGACGTAGGGCTAACTCTCACGGTTAACGTTTGACTCGTGTGGTAAACGTGGTGTGAACTACTAAGTTTCCATAGATGGAAACTTCAGCCTCGGCACAGCTTTAGCACACAAGCTGGCCTCCAGGTCACAGCTTCTTTAACCTCAGCGAGGCTCATCTCACGAATGAGCATATTAAAGGAAAGGATAACAGCAGGTTAACATCACATTAACATTACAACAGGAACCTTTCAAGACTTTACTTTTGCAGTTGTAAACAATCAAAAATACAATATCTAAAAACACTACGGAAATCATTTATGATGCTCTTTATCAGATCAGTTGTTTTGCCTTAAAAATACTTGAAAAGTTTTAGTTTATATTTGGAGAAAAAGAATAACTCATAAAACCAAAAATACTTGAAGTGCTGTTCTCTTTAGAGCTTCATGGCCTACCAGGAGAGTGATGAATATGAATCCGAGCCCTGATGGACATATTCAATCTGCAGATGCAACTGTCACAGACTTAATTAAACAGGTTTATGAAACAGAAGGTTAACGAGAGTAAATCCGAGGGCCGAGTCTCGGAGTAGAGCTAGACGGCGGAGGTGAGCGGTGGAGGTTTGGAGCAGAGCAGATGGAGGTGCAGGCAACAGAGGGTGGCTGTCGAGGTGGAGGGATCCCAGGGAAATTCTCCGGAGGCCGGGCATTGAAGAGCAGCCAGGTGAGCTTGTGGCAGACGAGGCGAAGACAGAGGTGATCCAGGTGAGGGAGTTCAACGGTCTGTCATCGGAAAGTGGACAACAGCCAGCTTATATCGAGACAGGAACAGGTGGAACAGATCAGGACACTCTCCGAACAGTTGATGCCAATCAGCTGACTACACCACTCCAGCACCTCACACCACAGCACGCCCACCTGAAACAGAGAAGGGAGGGGGGAAAAATACAGCAATCCTGCGCCTCTCCAGTGGCCGAGGCAGCGGGCATGACAGTAACGCTGAAGGATAAAGTTTACAGCTGACCAGTTAGCAGCCTGGTTGTCATCCTCGCTGTTCTGCTCAGAGAAGACGTGGACAAATCCAAACCCACAACCTCTTATCCACCAATACGAGGGGGTACCCAAAAGAAACCGGAATTTGGTCAGAAAACAATAATAATAATGAGTTCCGACTTCTGGCCGTCAGATGTGCTGCAGGTAAGCCTCATGCACATCTGTGAGAAATCTGAGCTCCGAGAGTTACACTGACGCCTGTCAGGCGCTATTTATAGCAACAGAGTGCAGAGGAGGTCTGCGATTTTTTCCAAAATGGCGACATTGACTGGGAAGCCAGAGCAGCGTGCAAACATTAAATTCTGCTTTTTGCTGGGAAAAAACAGCAGCAGAAACACTCACCTTGTTGCAGCAAGCCTACAAGGATGATGCTCTGGGGAAGAATCAGGTCCATGAGTGGTTCGGATGGTTTAAAAAGGGCCAGATGTCCGCGCGTCAGGTCCGCTCAGCCGTGAAAACAATGCTGAGTTGCTTTTCCGCTGTCCAGGGTATCGTCCACAGCGAGTTTGTCCCTCCAGGTCAGACTGTAAATCAGGACTACTACATCGACTGGACCAGTGCATGAAAGTGGATAAAGATAGGAAGTTCTCCTTCATTATAAAGTAAAATTATTTACTGGATTCTCCCCATATTTCCAATGATCTGTGGTTACGGTCAGTTTTATTCAAAACATCACATGTGCAGCCATGACACGGGGTACTTGGATGTTGTAAAACTGCCCGTTTTACCATTCAAATACAATATAAGAGGAAAAGATGCCAAACTTTTCCCACTTTTAGATATTCTCATGAGGAGAACATGCACACCAGATCCTGTAGAACCCCTCTCCACTGGTAAAGTGTACGTAAAGAACAATATGGAGCTAGCTGGTTGTTAAATAGAGACATAAACCCTCCACTCTGCTTATTTTCCCATTCTTTCCATAATATAATGGCTCACTTTACATTATTCCACATGTTACACAGCTGCTTACAAGTGAAATACTGTATTTTCCGCACTATAAGGCTCCCTGGATTAATAGGCACACAGTCAATGTATGTCTTTTATGAAAAAAAAAAATTCATATATGGGGCACACCGTATTTTAAGGCGCATAGGATTTATAGAATAGTATGAGCGAAATATATATTGGCAATATAGGTGGTTACATTCTCGGTTGAAATGTGTGAGTAAAGCGACATATCAGAGCGAGTTTGACTGAGGATCGCTCCTCTTCACGAATATGCAGCTCAGAGCGCGGCCATGACTGGTCTAAACCGCTTGTCACCGGGGTTCAGCCAGCTGCGGTCTCCCAAGTGAAGTGGCCCACCGACAGCTCAGCCGCAGCCAGCCAGCCGCTCCCGGCATCCCGGCGGGTGGGCTGCCGGGCAGGAGCCGGCTGCTCTCGGCGTTGCAGCGTGCAGGCTGCCGCCCGGCGTCCAGCCACTCCCCACATCGGCCGGCTGTGCAGCCGCACGCTGTGCTCCCCAGTTGGGAGACTGGAGGACAATTGTGTGATTATGGTGACTGACAGGTTGGAGGTGGAGAATGTGCCTGTCGCACGTTCTTGTGGGAGGCGCTTAACTTGCGTGAGGGCGTGATGTCAGAGAAAACAGGACAGGATTGGCTGTGTTGGGTTTCAAATCGCCATCTTAGATGGGTCAAATAATTTTAAAAGACGTGTTTTCTTTTCAATCCGTTAAAATAGCGTTTTGATACACACAGATCTGCACAAGCATAGTGCTCCACCGACGGATATACCGGCACACAGTGGCTTAAGACTATGGTTTCTACTGCTGTGTATATCCTTCCGTGGAGCACTGTGCATGCGCAGGTCTGTGTGTATCAAAACTTTATTTTAACGGATTAAAAAGAAAACACGTCTTTTAAAATGTTTTCTAACCATTCGGATTTACTTCACGTGCTAATACGCCATCCCCTGGACCACTGGAAGGAGTATTTTGTCCACTTTCGTCAGTCCGGCTCTGACTCCTATTCACCTCCATCAATTGAGCTAAGCTAACTATGATGCTAACAGCTGAGATCCAGCCACGACGCACAGACACAAAAAAGGTATTTATGAGCTTATCTCACTTTGTCAATGATAGAGAAAGGGTGTGGGTCCAAAATCTTTGGAGTATTCCTTTAAAGGGGCTGTATCATGCTTTTTTAGCTAGTCCAAACCCTAGAAATGGCATGAACATGGTAATAGTTTATTTTTGGCCCTAAGGAAAAGTGATTTTGTGTGAAATAAAAGATTTTCCGGGGCAAATTCTGAAACCCGGAAGAAAAAACGCTGCGTTTCACTGAAAATCCCACCTCTCCCCCTGTGGACTTTGACTGACAGCGTACTTCAACCAATCAGCGCTTCAAAACAAATACGCTAGCTAGCTTTAGCTCTTTAGTTCTAGCTTCTCCACATGCAAAAACGTCTTTTCCTGTGAGAAACTCACCAAGCGCAGACCCTTCAGACTCTTGCTCTTGCTTAACTGTTGCTTTCAGACGATGGTCAAAGTTTATCCTCGAAATCGGAGTTACAAAAAGCAGCAACGCTGATTGCCGAGGGCCTGCGGGAGGGGGGCTCAGGGGGTTTACAGTCAGGTCGGCACCACTCCAAGTCGGCCCCGGCCAACTCGGCACCGCCCCGGGATACAGTCAACTCGGCATCAAGCCAACTCGGCATCAAGCCAAGTCGGCATCAAGCCAAGTCGGCATCAAGCCAAGTCGGCATCTCGCCAAGTCGGCCTCACGGGCGGGGGGGCTCTCGAGTGGCCGAGTTGGTCGGTGCGGACTTGACTGTAAGCTGCTTACCAACTCGGCCAAAAGCGTCTTTCTTTTTTTTTTTAATCACGATGGTGGATAATGTACCTGGGAGCTTCATGTTTGACGTCCGAGTAGCTTAGCTACAAGCGCGCAGCGCTTAGCGGCTGTCTGGTCATGTGACCGGTCCCAAGGCATTCTGGGAATCGTAGTGCAGCGATGCCGGCTGCGCCGCGACGATTTGCAGTTTTTTTCGTGCCGGCAGCGCCGCTTCTCCTCACGTAGCAGGCAGGGGACTGGAGGACAAACTGTGTGGTTATGGTGACTGACAGGTTAGAGGTGGAGAATGGACCTGGAGCTTCATGGTTGACGTCCTGTTTGAACCGAGTAGCTTAGCTACGAGCGCACAGCGCGAGCGGCTGTCTGGTCATGTGACCAGATCATGTGACCGGCATGTGATCCGCGAACGCCGCCTGATCAAACCAGTCGCCTGTGCATTATAATGTTATTGTAATGTTCTCCACCCCTGAAGTTTGGTCAGCCAGTACAATTAATTTATTTTTACCCAATCAGTGGAAACCTAGAAAGACCGAAGCTGCATGACGAACTCGATCATACTTGTTGTATTTCATCCCAACCACAACATAATACCTGTATTGCATTATGCTTATGCTGATTTGTTCATTTCTGATCAACATTGTTAGTTTATCAGTCATTATTCTTTTCTTTAACAAACATTGTCATTTGCAAAAGAATGTATTTTGTTGTAAATGTTGTTTGCCCGCCATCTAGTGTGCGTCAACAGTAATAGCAACTGGGACTGTAATATCAAACGATTACCAGTCGTACATGTTAAGCTGTTCATATGGTTTCTTGGCGTTCATAAGCTCATAAACGTAGCCCTCCGGTAAAATATTATATACATTTCATTTCACTGAAATGACGGTCGTCATGTTTACATTTAAATCACGTGTCAAACTCCAGTCCTCAGGAGCGGTGACCCTACATGTTTTAGATCTAATTGTAAATCTAATTGTACTGGCTGACCAAACTTCAGGGGTGGAGAACATTACAATAAAATTATAATGTAGGCGACTGGTTTGATCAGGCAGCGTTCGCGGATCACATGCCGGTCACATGATCTGGTCACATGACCAGACAGCCGCTCGCGCTGTGCGCTCGTAGCTAAGCTACTCGGTTCAAACAGGACGTCAACCATGAAGCTCCAGGTCCATTCTCCACCTCTAACCTGTCAGTCACCATAACCACACAGTTTGTCCTCCAGTCCCCTGCCTGCTACGTGAGGAGAAGCGGCGCTGCCGGCACGAAAAAAACTGCAAATCGTCGCGGCGCAGCCGGCATCGCTGCACTACGATTCCCAGAATGCCTTGGGACCGGTCACATGACCAGACAGCCGCTAAGCGCTGCGCGCTTGTAGCTAAGCTACTCGGACGTCAAACATGAAGCTCCCAGGTACATTATCCACCATCGTGATTAAAAAAAAAAAGAAAGACGCTTTTGGCCGAGTTGGTAAGCAGCTTACAGTCAAGTCCGCACCGACCAACTCGGCCACTCGAGAGCCCCCCCGCCCGTGAGGCCGACTTGGCGAGATGCCGACTTGGCTTGATGCCGACTTGGCTTGATGCCGAGTTGACTGTATCCCGGGGCGGTGCCGAGTTGGCCGGGGCCGACTTGGAGTGGTGCCGACCTGACTGTATCCCGGCTCAGGGGAGCCATCTTCACCGTGTGACGTGAATATGGGAAATGGAGCGTTTTCACGGGTGCGGGAGGGGCTGCCTCTCTGAGCAGCACAAACACTGGGAAAGCTTAAACACGCAGGGACAAAGGAAAAAAAACGCTTTGGGGGTGTTTTTGGTGAGTACATAACTATATAACAAGGCTAAAACATACAAAAAGTGAATTTTGCATGATACAGCCCCTTCAAGGGTTTGGGCTGGCCTGGGAAGGCCTCGGGATTCTCCTTGAAGAGCTGGAGGAAGTGTTTGGGGACAGGGAAGTCTGTGCATCCCTGGTTGGACTGCTGCCTCCACAACCCGGTCCCAGATAATTGGTTGAAAATGGATGCATGGATAGACAGATGGTATCAGTCCTGAAGAAAACCATGTTGGTCTATCTTCAGTAAATATGTCACGTTTAAGATGACATTATGCTTGTAACACCATGATGTAGCTTCAGTATAGGCAACAAAGTGTTAAGAGCTTGTTTACTGAAGCAGGTAGTGATGTTGGATTGCAATCTCTTTGATAAGCAACTTTATTGCTGCTGTTTATACAGACTGGTAATAACAAAAGGCTAAGTTAAAATGTATTTATCCTAACCCAAGTAGGATTTTTTGTTGTTGTAGGAAACCACATAGACTCTCACACACTCACACCCCTGTGGATTATGTGTACAAATGAAGTGAAGAGACGAGGAAAGCTCCAATCATCTTCTCAGTCTCTTCTTTGACCTTACTCTGATCCGCCTTAAGAGGTGCTCTGTCTCGTACTCCCAGTGTGAACCTGGTGAGCAAACACTTAGCCCGCACCTACCCATCAGAGTGATCCCTCCACTCAAAAGCGGTCTTCATCTTCTACTTGAGCTTGCTGCACAAACTGCAGCACAGGAGGAGTCTGAAGAGCCTCAGAGATGGTGCCACTCTACCCGATTGTTCTCAGTAACATATGTAAGTACTGTCTGGTTTGTTCTATTACTTTATGTGAGGAGAACTGATTAGATATTTTTATGTTGTTTTCTTCGTACAGGGCAGGTGGCAGCTGTTTACAGCATGATTCAGGACAGTGGAGTCATAACAGCCAGAGTTGGAGAGAACGTGACTTTACAATGTTCTAGTCAAGACAGTACATTAACATTTATTTACTGGTTTCAGCAAATCCTGATGGGCAAACCTCAGCCAATATCAGTCACGATGACGCGTCAAACAGAAGCTACCATTTCTGCCGAATACCAAGACAGGTTTAAAGTCTTTGTGCAAAACAAAAAAGGCATCAATGATCTCATAATCTCAGATGTTAAACTGTTCGATTCAGCAATGTATTACTGTGGGACAGTGCCCTTTAATGTTATAGAGTTTGGACAGGGGGTTTTCCTTCATGTAACTCCGTCTCAGTCCATCCAACCCTCCATCCATCAACCGGCATTGATGCCACTTCAACTGGGGCAGAATGGAAACTTGAGCTGCACAGTGAACTCTGAACCCTGTGCAGGAGGGCAAATGTTTTACTGGTTAAAGCAAGGTGGCTCTCAGCCTGCAGTGGTGTATCCCGGTGAAGGATGGTGCAGCAATGAGGGAAGAAATTGCACTTCACACTTCCTGGTGAAGTCTGCAGGGTCCTCTGATCCTGGGACCTACTACTGTGCCGTGGACACCTGCGGGAAGATTGTTTTTGGAAACGGAACCAAGCTGGAAATTGAAGGTATAGGCTACAACCTCATGTCAAACATGTGGAAAGAATCTGCTGAGCCCAGCTAAAAGAAACTTTTCTTTCTTGCATGTCAGAATCTCCCAATATCAACTGTTTGCTGGTGTATTCACTGAGCGTCGTATTGGCGGTATCCGTTGTTGTGCTCCTCGTCTTGGTTTCTATGATGTGCAAGCTGAAAAATAAGATGTGCTCTGACTGCAAAGGTGAGGATTTGACAAAAATATACATTAATGTGGGATGAATTCAATGAATTGCTCATTCAGATATTTTGACTTTCAGGAACTGTTTCTCAGCACACATGCTCTGCAGGCTCCAATGATCCTGTAAGTGAAAATAAAACTGACCCATAGTGCCATATCTTTGTTTGTCTTGATTCCTGTTCTGTACAACTCTGAATTCATGTTTTTGTTATTACCAGAACCAAGACGCACACGATCTTCATTATGCTGCCTTAAGTGTGGGAAGGAACACCGAACGTCATTTTCCGGATAATCCACCTGCCTGTGTGTACTCTGGACTGAGGATCACAAAAGACTGAAGAACCACTTTGCAGTCTCAGAGGAATGGAATAAATTCCCATGGCATGTTGCTATTATGTTCTGAATATGCAATTTAAAATTTTGTGGACAGAAACTAAACATATTCTTTGTCTATAATACTTGTTTTTGTTTTAACAGGTTGAAATACCACATCATTGTTGAAAGTATCATTTTGTAGATATTATCTGCACACCTGCATTGACAGATTATTAAAAAGTTTAAAGTTTGACTTTCTCGAATGATTATTGTGGGTGTCTCTTCAATGTGCTTTTCCAATAGAGGAGTATCTTGAATCCACTGTCCCTCCTACCTCTATGTCAGATATGGTTCTCAAACACAGTCACAGTCTGTCGGCTCATACGATCTGATTCTGGATCGGTATCAAACAAGGTTATGAAAGTCCCTCAGCTTCTATTGTTCTCTTTGCACTTTATTGCTCGCAACGTCCGACTAACGCACATGGTTAACATTTGACTCGTGTGGTGAACGTGGTGTGAACTACAAAGTTTCCTTAGATGGAAACTTCAGCCTCGGCACAGATTGAACACACAAGCTGGCCTCCAGGTCACCGCTTCTTTAACCTCAATGAGGCTCATCTCACGAATGAGCACATAAAAGGAAAGATTAACAGCAGGTGACACAAACAGGGACCTTTCAGGACTTTACTTTTGCAGTTGTAAACAATCAAAAATACAATATCTAAAAATACTACGGAAATCATTTATGATGCTCTTTATAAGATCAGTTGTTTTGCCTTAGCAATACTTGAAAAATTTTAGTTTATATTTGAAGTCAAGAAATAAATCATAAAACAATTAAATTTTAAATTGTACTCAGAGTGATGGGAGCACCAGAAAAAAATGGACTGCAGGGTACGAAAACACCACAGTTACACATAATCTCAACATTGACGCATTGATTTGTTAAACTGTACAAGGCCAATAGTAGGTCTCTGGAAAATACTTGAAGCTCTGTTCTCCCCAGAGCTTCATGGCCTATCAGGAGAAAGATGAAGATGAACCTGAGCCCTGATGGACACCTTTGATCTGTAGATGCAACAGTGAAGGGTAAAGTTTACAGTTGACCAGTTAGCAGCCTGGTTGTCATCCCTGCTCTTCTGCTCACAACCTCTTATCCACCATAAACTTTGTTGCCGTTGTTGATGAGCGGGGCAGCTGTAGAAAAGGCCACAAAGTCACCAGTTTAATATGAAGTGATAGTTCAAGTTCCTTTAATTATTAATCAGTGTTCATTACAGTGGCGATAGCTCTAAGAATGCAGGGGAAGCTCAACTTCAGCCAGGGGCTGGAGGCAGTTTGGACCACAAAATTTCATTAATGCTCTTTGCAGATGATATTGTGCTGTTGACTTCATCAAACCTGGACCTACAGCATGCAGTGGGATAGTTTGCAGCCGAGGGTGAAGTGACAGGGATGAGAATCAGCACCTCCAAGTCTGAGGCCATGGTCCTTGACCGGAAGAAGGGAGTCTGTTATCTCCGGATCGGCAGAGAGACCTTGCTCCAAGTGGAGGAGTTCAAGTGTCTCAGGGTCCTGTCCTGTTCACGAGTGGGAGGAGGATGGAGTGTTAGATTGACAGGTGGTTTATTGAAAACATCACATGTGCAGCCATGACATGGGGTACTTGGATGTTTTAAAACTGCTCGTTTTACTGTTCAAATACAATATAAGAGGAAAAGATGCTGATGTTTTGTTTCACTTTTAGATATTCTCATGAGGAGAACATGCTCACCAGATCCTGGGGAATCTTTCTTCACAAGTAAAATGTACGTAAAGAACAAAATGGAGCAAGCTGGTTGTTAAATAGTGACATAAACCCTCCACTCTGTTTATTTTCCTGTTCTTTCCATTACATAATAGCTCACTTTATATTATTCCATATGTTACACAGCTGCTTACAAGTGAAATAACTTATTTGAGGCCTTACATTGGACAAAACACTTCAAATACATGAACTGCTTTAGTCCTACTGACTATGTTTTATGACAAACAGGAACATAATTTGAAAATTGATCAGTTTACGATCACTTTTAAGGTGAAAACATGTTTTCCTCGTGCAATGTGGGAGCGAGGCGCTGCCTGCGAGTGTGGTGTGCTGTGGTGAGAATGTCAGAGCAGACCGCACACATATCCATCAAAACTGATCAGCACCAGATTTTTCTTATCTTTATGTGTGGTGTCTAGAGGAGATAAAAAGTCACTTAAGATTTTCAGAATCTTTATGTGTGTGGTCTGCTTCAGTATTTTGTCTGGCCTGGGAAGGCCTCGGGATCCTCCTTGAAGATCTGGAGGAAGTGTTTGGGGACAGGGAAGACTGTGGATCCCTGGTTGGACTGCTGCCTCCACGACCCGGTCCCAGATAAGCATTTGAAAATGGATGGAAGGATGGATGGATGCATGGATGGGTAGACAGATGGTATCAGTCCTGAAAAAAACCACGTTGGTCTATCTTCAGTAAATATGTCATGTTTAAGATGACATTATGCTTGTATCACCATTGTGTAGCTTCAGTATAGGCAACAAAGTGTTAAGTGCTTGTTTACTGAAGCAGGTAGTGATGTTGGATTGCAATCTCTTTGATAACCAACTTTATTGCTGCTGTTTATGCAGACTGGCAATAAAAACAGGCTAAGTTCAAATTTATTTATCCTAAGTACAGTGGGGCAAAAAAGTATTTAGTCAGCTACCAATTGTGCAAGCTCTACCACTTAAAAGAGAGGCCTGTAATTGCAATCATAGTCATCAATACTTTGTTATATACCCTTTGTTGGCAATGACAGAGGTCAAATGTTTTCTTTAAGTCTTCACAAGGTTTTCACACACCTTTGCTGGTATTTTGGGCCATTCCTCCATGCAGAACTCCTCTGGAGCAGTGATGTTTTGGGGCTGTCATTGCACAACACGGACTTTCAACTCCCTCCAAAGACTTTCTATTACCCCTTTCCCACTGGCCAAAAAAACCCGTTTAAACCCGCTAAGTCATGGCAGTGGGAAAAGGTTTGACCCGGGATTTCGACCCGGGTCGTTCACCCTGCAATCGACCTGGTAAATTCCCTGGTGAGTTTGTAGAGGCTTTTAGTGGGAGGAAGTTACATGATGACGTCGACGCAGCGCGGCTAAGTTAGTGCGCTAGTTGTTGTTTCTGGACACAGCGTGAGATTTCGTTCGTCAACATGACCCAGCAATGCCAAGATAGGGAGACCAAAGAGCTCCTCCTGATCCGTGGGGAAGAGGAGATTCGTCTACAGGTAACAGAGACTGTTTCCGCTACATTGTTTACTTTCGTTTTGCTCTGTCGCGTTGATGATGTCATCAACGTGGGACACCATCAGTGCGGGAAAATGCAGCGATGCGGCTCGCCAGCAGGAGGTGAGACGCGGGTCTGCAGGCGGTGGGAAAGGCGTCTAAAAAGGCGATAGTTAGCGGGTCGCAGACACGGGTCGACCCGGTAGTTGCAGTGGGAAAGGGGTATATGAGGTTGAGGTCTGGAGACTGGCTAGGCCACTCCAGGACCTTGAAATGCTTCTTACAAAGCCACTCCTTTGTTACCTGGATGGTGTGTTTGGGATCATTGTCATGCTGAAAGACCCAGCCACGTTTCAGCTTCAATGTCCTTACTGATGGAAGGAGGGTTTCACTCAAAATGTCACGATACATGGCCCCATTCATTTTTTCCTTTACACGGATCAGTTGTCCTGGTCCCTTTGCAGAAAGACAGGCACAAAGCATGATTTTTCCACTCCCATGCTTCACGGTAGGCATGGTGTTCTTTGGATGCAATTCAGCATTCTTTCTCCTTCAAACACGAGAAGTTGTGTTTCTACCAAAAAGTTCTAATTTGATTTCATCTGACCATATGACATTCTTCCAACCCTCCTCTGGATCAACCAAATGCTCTCTAGCAAACTTCAGACGGGCCTGGACGTGTACCAGCTTCAGCAGGGGGACACGTCTGGCACTGCAGGGTTTGAGTCCCTGGCAGCGTAGTGTGTTACTGATAGTAGCCTTTGTTACTTTGGTCCCAGCTCTCTGCAGGTCATTCACTAGGTCCCCTGTGTGGTTCTGGGATTTTTGCTCACCATTCTTGTGATCATTTTGATCCCACGGGGTGAGATCTTTCAAGGAACCCCAGATTGAGGGAGATTATCAGTGGTCTTGTATGTTTTCAATTTTCTACTAATTGGTCCCACAGTTGATTTCTTCACACCAAGCTGCTTATCTATTGCAGATTGAGTCTTCCCAGCCTGGTGTTAGTCTACAATTTTGTTTCTGGTGTTCTTTGACAGCTCTTTGGTCTTGGCCATAGTGGCGTTTGGAGTGTGACTGTTTGAGGTTGTGGACAGGTGTCTTTTAAACTGATAAATAGTTCAAACAGGTGCCATTAATACAGGTAACGAGTGGAGGACAGAGGAGTCTCTTAAAGGGATACTTCAACATTTTTGCAAATTGGCCCATTTAGCGCAATTCCTTAGTCATTTCGAACAGCATACTTACTTTTTTTGTGAGGGCGAGCTGTTGTTTATTCAGAGGCGAGTCGGGGAAGGTTTTCGGGACAGACACAATGAAAGTGAATGGTATTTTTGGTTCCCCTCGTCAAACTCATCAAATACACAATCTAACAACCCCAAAGCACTTTGGTGGACACGTTATAATCCGCACATTCACTACGCTGTGAAGTATTAATGCAAAATTACGAGATTGAGTTGTTTATGTGAAGATTGCTAAGATGGAACTACTTACTAAACATGGCGTCTGGGCGTAGTGATTTCAAAAGAAAAAGTAGTTCCCAGTATTTGCTTCAGTGTCGTAACGCTACATTATTATTTGCTGGCGTTCCACAGCGTAGTGAATGTGCGGATTATAACGTGTCCACCAAAGTGTTTTGGGGTTTTTGGATTGTGTATTTGATGAGTTTGTCAAGGGGGAACAAAAATACCATCCACTTCCATTGTGTCTGTCCCGAAAACCTTCCCCGACTCGCCTCTGAATAAACAACAGCTCGCCCTCACAAAAAAAGTAAGTATGCTGTTCGAAATGACTAAGGAATTGCGCTAAATGGGCCAATTTGCCAAAATGTTGAAGTATCCCTTTAAAGAAGAAGTTACAGCTCTGTTTGAGCCAGAAGTCTTGCTTTTTTGTAGGCGACCAAATACTTATTTTCCACCATAATTTGCAAATAAAATGAAAATTTAAAAATCAGATAATGTGATTTTCTGGATTTTTTTTTCTCATTCTGTCTCTCATAGTTGAGGCATACCTGTGATGACAATTACAGGCCTATTTCATCTTTTTAAGTTGGAGAACTTGCACAATTGGTGGCTGACTAAATACTTTTTTGCCCCACTGTAGTGTTTTTTGTTGTAGGAAACCACATACACTCTTACACGCTCACACCCCTGTGGATTATGTGCACAAATAAAGAGAAGAGACGATAAAAGCGCCAATCATCTTCGCAGTCCTTTCTTTGACCTTACTCTGAACCACCTTAAGAGGTGCTCTGTCTCGTACTCCCAGTGTGAACCTGGTGAGCAAACCCTGAGCCCGCACCTACCCATCAGAGCGATCCCTCCACTTGAAGCGGTCTTTATCTTCTACTTGAGCTTGTTGCAGAAACTGCAACGCAGGAGGAGTCTGAAGAGCCTCAGAGATGATGGCACTCTACCTGCTCGTTGTCAGTAAAATATGTAAGTACTGTCTGGTTTGTTCTATTACTTTATGTGAGAAGAAATGAATAGCTATTTTTATGTTGTTTTCTTCGTACAGGTCAGGTGGCAGCTGTTTACGACATGATTCAGGACAGTGGAGTCATAACAGCCAGAGTTGGGGAGACCGTAACTTTACAATGTTCTAGTCAAGACAGTACATTAACATTTATTTACTGGTTTCAGCAAATCCTGATGGGCAAACCTCAGCTAATATCAGTCACGATGACGCGTCAAACAGAAGCTACCATTTCTGCCGAATACCAAGACAGGTTTAAAGTCTTTGTGCAAAACAAAAAAGGCATCAATGATCTCATAATCTTAGATGTTAAACTGTTTGATTCAGCAATGTATTACTGTGGGACAGTGCCCTTTAATGTTATAGAGTTTGGACAGGGGGTTTTCCTTCATGTAACTCCGTCTCAGTCCATCCCACCCTCCATCCATCAACCGGCATTGATGCCACTTCAACTGGGGCAGAATGGAAACTTGAGCTGCACAGTGAACTCTGAACCCTGTGCAGGAGGGCAAATGTTTTACTGGTTAAAGCAAGGTGGCTCTCAGCCTGCAGTGGTGTATCCCAGTGAAGGATGGTGCAGCAATGAGGGAAGAAATTGCACTTCACACTTCCTGGTGAAGTCTGCAGGGTCCTCTGATCCTGGGACCTACTACTGTGCCGTGGACACCTGCGGGAAGATTGTTTTTGGAAACGGAACCAAGGTGGAAATTGAAGGTATAGGCTACAACCTCATGTCAAACCTGTGGAAAGAATCTGCTGAGCTCAGCTAAAAGAAACTTTTCTTTCTTGCATGTCAGAATCTCGCAATATCAACTGTTTACTGGTGTATTCACTGAGCGTCGTATTGGCGGTATCCGTTGTTGTGCTCCTCGTCTTGGTTTCTATGATGTGCAAGCTGAAAAATAAGACGTGCTCTGACTGCAAAGGTGAGGATTTCACAAAAATATACGTTAATGTGGCTGAATTAAATGAATTACTCATTCACACATTTTGAATTGCAGGAACTGTTTCTCAGCAAACATGCTCTGCAGGCTCCAAGGATCATGTAAGTGATAATAAAACTGAACCGAAGAGTAACCACATCTTTTTTTTTTTAATCTTGCTTCCTGTTCTGTACAACTCTGAATTCATGTTTTTGTTATTACCAGAGCCAAGTCTTCATCCACAGGCTTCGTTATGCTGCCTTAACTGTGGGAATGAACACTGGATGTCATCCAGAGGAAACTGTCTGTGTGTACTTTCAAATGAAGATCAGAAAAGATTGACAAACCACTTTGCAGTCAAAGAGGAATGTAATAAATTCTCATCATATGTTCTGCATATGCAATGGAACATTTTGAGGATGGCAAATAAACATATTACTTGTTTGAACAGGTGAAACATCATTGTTGGAAGTATCATTTTGTGTATATTATCTGCACACCTGTATTTACAGACTATTAAAAAGTTTGAAGTTTGAGTTTCTTGAATGATTATGATTATTTATGTGTTTTTTTCCTCGTAAAGGACAGTCTTGAATCCTCTGTCCCTCCTACCTCTCTGTCAGATATGGTTCCCGAACAACGTCACATTGAAGTCTGTCGGCTCATACGATCTGATTCTGTATCGGCATCAAACAAGCTCATGAAAGTCCCTCAGCTTCTATTGTTCTCTTTACACTTCATTGCTTGCGACGTCCGGTTAACTCTCACTGTTAACGTTTGACTCGTGTGGTGAACGTGGTGTGAACTACAAAGTTTCCATAGATGGAAACTTCAGCCTCGGCACAGCTCGAGCACACAAGCTGGCCTCCAGGTCACCGCTTCTTTAACCTCAGCGAGGCTCATCTCACGACACTCTGAGCACATAAAAGGAAAGATTCACAGCAGGTGACACAAACAGGGACCTTTCAAGACTTTACTTCTGTACTTGTACTCAATCGAAAATACAATGTCTAAAAATATTAGGGAAATCATAAATGATGCTCTTCATAAGATCAGTTGTTTTCCCTTAGACATAGTTACAAAGTTTTAGTTGATATTTGGAGTAAAGGAATAACTCATAAAACAATTGACTTTTAAATGGTACCCATATCTTTTAGAGGGATGTGAACACCAGAAAAAAAAAGGCTTCAGGATGTGAAAACAACACAGTTTCACATAATCTCAGGATTTATATGTTCATTTATTAAATTGTACAAGGTCTATAGAAGGTTTCTGGAAAATACAAGGAGCTCTGTTCTCTGAGGAAGAATGAAAAGCTTTATCTCATACAAAACTGAGGGTTCTGTGAGAAAGATGTAACCAAAACCACAATAAATCTCATTCTTGGTGAGTATATTTATAAGCTTTTTGCATGAGAACTTGACTTGTAAGGGCACGATGACAGTGTATTGTATTTCATGACATCAACTTCATGCAAAGTCTACAGGTACACTGTGTGCAGCTGTAGACTGGTGATGGTTAAAGACCCTGGACAGATCACACACCAGAGTATCTGCAGAAAATCCACATATGCACAGGGACAACATGCACACGTTACGCAGAAAAAACTGGAATTGAACCCCTGAGTAAGAGGTGAGAGAGGCAACCACAACACAACTGTGAGGCTGCAGAGTTCATGCCTTCAAAAATCATCTATTCCTTTGCTTCAGTGAATCCAGATCTCTTTACCGTGAACTAAAACATAAGAAGACACCATATTTTCATTGTCTACAGAATTCATTCACAGACACACAGCCGCTACAGGTCCTCTCTGCCGTGGGTGTTGAACCTCTCACACATGAGTCAGTGCACATATAGAAAGAACCATAAGAACCAGCAACCATATTTCCTTCAGAAACCATTTCCATGTTTAAGGCAGTTTTGAACGTTACAGTGTTTGGTGCAGTGACCCACGCCAACCCAACAGCCAGCTTTTGTTTTTTGAGCTTTACTCTCGCTGATTGAAAGAACGAGCGCGCTACTGCAACCATTTGCACCTGTGTCTGCTACAGAAATGACTGAAACTCAGACCGGACATTCACACCGTCAAAAAATACCCCCGGATGTGTGAAGTAAACATGTGGCACACAAACCGCCCTGGATGTACGATGGGTTTAATGCAAACGTTCAACACCCAGGTTTCCAAGCAGAGGGGAGTTTTTAATTGCTCTCCTGTGGTGGAAAAATACACTAAAGGTGTTGTTGTTCTCCACCGTGTGCTTCTCTCAGACCCTCTGCGCTCTTTGTGGTCTGACACAGGAAGTCTCTGCAGAGTTTTCATGCGCTGCACCCACAAAGTAACACCCTGTTGCCCAGGACATTTTACAACTTCAAATGATTAAAAATATGGTGTGAAGATGTATAAAAAAGTCTCATGAAACTAGTTCAATAATAACAGAATAAACATAATGTGTCAGATGTAGTGGTGTTTGGCCAGTGGCAGCAAGAGGCTGTAAAATTAAGCATTTCTTCATCTACAATGTGATTCTGCATAGTTACAAACCTTGTATTACAGTAGTTTATTCCATTTTCAGATAAGGTCAATTCAGATGCATTTTATTTTAAGTAGTTTCAGCGTTCTGCAGTGATGCTGAAAAGTGTTGCAAGAATTTATCCTGATCATAATTAGCTTTGCAAAAAATATTGTTCGCTGTCCTACCAACTTTAAGTTTAAAGATACTGGTCAGTGCCCAAAGTCTACAGCATCTATCAATTACACAGTGTGATTCAAATGGATGTAGTAACAAAAAAATAAATAAAATACAGTGCAGAGCTGTCAGCCCTCTTGCACTGTAACCAACTCATAATCCACCTTAACACACACACAGTTTGCCAATCAAACTAATATACTGAATCATTTTCAACAACTCCCCCACAATTCCCTTTCAAGTAAAAGCTAATGCTGGTTTTTGCTACAGTCACATCTCTAACAGTTATTATCAGATTCATAACAGTACATGATTCCAAGTACGGCATTTATTTTTACTAAAATGCTAAATTGTAAATCTTTGTGTTGTGATCATATTAATATTATCTGTATCCTCTATGATACAGTTGAAGTTGCAATATACAAAACACTGATGGAAAAAAAAGTTGTATTATAACAATATTCTAATGAATTATATGTAGGGACTGAGCTACATCCAGAACAATGTTCTCATAACATGGTTTCTGACAACAACTGTTCACAGGACACGATCAGACACCTTCACCCAAGACGTCTGCAACTTGTTTACTGTGATTGAAAGGTTCACGCCAGAGACGTGAGAATCTTTTCTTTTTTTCATCAGTGTGGTCAACAAAGACCATGTCTGCTTTCATACACCTGGGTTCTGTGCTCCCCTGTGAGCCTTGCTCTTCTTCTCTCCATGGTTTTGAACAGGAAGTCCCTGCAGCGTCTTCGCGCGCTGCTGACGTTCAGTGTCCCTTTGATGCCCAGGCGACCACAGGTTGAGCGGATCAACAAGAAAACAAGTTTGAGTTGCAGCTGTTCCCATCAGTTCAGGCTCATGCGGCTTCGAATGCGACGCCGTTGTACTGTCC
This sequence comes from Salarias fasciatus, assembly GCF_902148845.1. Taxonomy (NCBI): domain Eukaryota; kingdom Metazoa; phylum Chordata; class Actinopteri; order Blenniiformes; family Blenniidae; genus Salarias; species Salarias fasciatus. Next base: position 18,419,463 of record NC_043754.1, read on the forward strand.
AAAACCCTCAATGCCGTCAAGTCACTGCGATACCAGAAGTCCTGAAAGGTTCCACTAGAAACAACCCTGACAAGAACACAGCATATAAACTTTAGACATGGTAGCTGCAATTGAAGTAAACTAAATAAAGGAGCTACCCCACGTGTGATGAGTTTTGATCTATATGATCACACAGAAGCATCCAAGTCCATTTTAGCCTGTGAGGCTTGATTGAGTAGAAATTTTATATATTATACCACCAAGAAGTTAAAGCTTTACATTGAATTAGATGCTTCTTTTTAAGTCCTGAGATGAGGAAATTCCACATGTTGCAGCAGCAAAGGAGGAATCACAACCGAAAGGGTACAGAAGTAGGAAAACAAGTACAGCGTATACAAAATATCAGATAATGTATTCAAATACCCAAGTGGAAAAACACACACAGACTTACATGGTGAAGACCAATTCAAAGCCCCTCCATATATATAAGCACAAAGAGATTTTGGCAAAATACAACACCTCCACAACTGTGGTCCTTGGTCCAGGCCCCCAAACCCCCCAGGCAGCCCTGAACAGCAGCTGCCCACAGGCTTCTTCAGGAGAGGCTAAATTCAGAAAACATATTTCACTGTGCTACTTTAAAATTGTGATCTTTTAATTACAAACGAATAACAATGTAAAGGTGCAGTGAAGTGCATGTTCAAAGTGTGTGTGGCACTTTGCAAATTGACCTTATTTTGAAATTTTGGAGGCATTTTCATGGTGTTCACAGCTCCTCAGAATGAACTGTGATGCATTCACTCATCAAGCTGGATATAGTGACCCCACTCAGTCTGGCCGTTTTTCCTCTTTTTTCAACAGAAAACTTTCCCGACAGACAACCTTGATTAAATGAATTATTCAACAAATGATATTAACCGCTACGTAATGAGCAGACCTTGGGAGACAGTATTCCTGTGATCACGCTTTCAGGATACATGCAATTTATTCTGCGGGTTTAAACTTGGACAACCAGTTCATTGGATTGAGAAATATGTTGGTGCTTAGATCTTAAAATGTCCACATGCTGGCCTGAAATAGACCCCAAGCTCACACACTATCCTAGCAGCCGAGCTAACTTTTGATCTGCTTCTGACAGCCGGCTCAGAGGTAGAAACTCTGAAGGCTTTGAGTCTGGCCTGTGGTATGAGAAACAAGAAGAACACGGTAAACCCAGGTGGAGTCACCCACTACCAACTAACACTGATTAACTCTTTCATTCAGAACACTTCCAGTTAGCTGAAGAAAACTAAAATATATTATTATTACTATCAATCACACACAACATTACATTTTGTTATGTCTAAAAAAAAATCATTGAGAATAAAATTGGAATAAAGGAAACTGTGTTAGTAATATTTCCACAAAACGTCTGAATGGTGAATGTCTGTCTGATATGTTATTTTAAACTAAACTAAACTAAACTCAACTAAACTAAACTAAACTAACGTTTATTTGATAGCAAGGTTTTCAACGATGGAAGCACTAAGTGAGCTGAGTTTTTTTAACAGAGGACATTCGGTGTCACATGTTGTGAGCCAATCAAATGCAGCCCTGTTCCTGAGGGCAGGGAACCTGTTTTAGATTCTTCACATTGATCAAGACGTCCACATCACGATGACATCTTTGGCTTTTGCCCCATATCTAATGTTTCTGTTTCTGTGGAGGATAGGTAAGTACACTTTCTTACAAGATTATATTTATTTTTGTACAATTATTTTTTACTGCAATCAATATTTGAAAATCAATATTTTGAATTGATTACAGATCTTTTTTTTTTCTTCTTCTTCAGTCTTGGCAAGTGACCTTCAGGTGTCCTTACACATGTGCCAAGAGAGAGAATTTATATCAAGGAGTGTTGGTGAGACTGTGACTTTGCCATGCCGTGCTAATCACAGCACAGCTCGCATGTTCTTCTGGTACAAACAAACTCCTGGACAGAAGCTAAACCTCATCGTTAAGCTCTACAAGTTTAATCACGAAGGCGAGTTCAGTGATGAATTCAACAACAATGAAAAATATTTGCTGGACACTAAAGGTGGAAGGTTTCACTTGACGATCTCAGATTTACAGATTTCAGACTCTGCGACGTACTTTTGCATGGGCAGTAGTGCACACATGGTAGGATTTGGAGAGGGCGCCACGGTCAGTGTGAAGGGTTCAGGTTTGGACGTTAAAACGTTGCTTTACCAGTCAGAATCGGAGACATTCCAGCCAGAAGATGATGTGTCTTTGAACTGTACAGTACACACCGATAATGCTAATGGAAGCCAGAGCATTTACTGGTATAGAAACACAGAAGAACCCAGTCCAGGATTATTTTATGTCAATGAAGGCAAGAATGATCAGCAACAGATGAACGCAAGCACTCAAACGTGTGTGTACCACCAACCAAGTGAGAATTGGACTCATACTGGGACTGATGCCTGTGCTGTTGCCTCGTGCGGACTTGTACTGTTTGGCAATGGGCCCAAGTTAAAAGGTATGCGGATAAGTATTGAGGGCTGCTTACCGAAGAAAACTTACACGAAAACTGTATTCATGATTGTCTGAAGGTCTGTAAAATTGGTTTCTCTGCAGATGAAGTGAGTTGTCCCTCTTCTCTGGTGTATATTTTGAGTGGAGCTTTGGTGTTCACCATCACTCTCAGTCTTTTATTGGCTTTCTTGGTCTACAAGTTGAAGAAAAGAGACCACTGTCACTGTACAGGTACTGTACGATCTGCTATCCACAGCTCAGCTTTAAATGTGTGTACAGAGAGGTTCAACAAAAGTGTGAATGCATTACAAGTAAAAGTGACTGTTACATTGTGACTGCAGGAGACATCAGGCAAAACAGCTTTACTTATGCAGTGATCCACCCAACACTAAATTTGCAGGGAACAAAGAGTTACTTCTTGATTGTCGCTCAAAATGCCAACAGCTGTCAAGCACAGCTTTCATTAACTACCTATTGTTTGGTACCTGCGTGTGCATTTTATTGTTTGATAAACTTTGGTCAAACTAAAGAAACCATGGACACTACAGTATTTAAATGTTATAACAGTTTTTTTCCTCTCACTATGCAGGACTGACGACAACAAACTTGGATTCTGCCACAAATAGCGTAGAGGTGAGAATAAATGATAAAGTCCTAACATATTTGTTGAAAAAGGGCTTGGCATGGACTTTTGGAATGATCTGTGTTTTTGTATCAGGGTCATCAAGATGCCGATCATCTCCATTATGCTGCTCTGAGGAAACAAACGTTCAAACGACCCAGAAAGCAGACGAATGATTCCATCACTGAATGTGTGTACTCCAGTGTAAAGCAGTAAAGATTCACTCATTTCACAAAAGTTGTATATTTCTTTAAAAATTAAAAAAAGAAAACTGCTTTCAAGACCACATAAGAACTGATTGTCAATAGAAAGAGTTGAATAGCTGCACAATGACTTTTTCAAGCTTGTTCTATTAGTATTATTTTATCAGCACCTCTTCTATCTCTCTCTCCAAGTGTGGTTCTAATGAAAACTGTTTCATCTGTATTTCACTGGTTCCCACCACGCATAACTTTTTGCATTTAGTACCAAAACTTTCAATTCTGATTTCATTTGACCAGAACATTTTCCTCTGCAACTTGGCTGTGTCCGCAACGTGTCTTGCGGCAAACTGCAGATGGGACCTACGATGGCTTTGTTTCAGTAACAGTTCTCTTCTTGCCACTCCTGCATAAATGTGCATTTTGTGGGTGCACAGCTGAGAGATAGCTGTAAATAGATTGTCCCATCGAAGTTGTGGATCTCTGCAGCTCAGCCAGACTAATCCAGTACATTTACTGAGATTAGGCTGCACACAGGTGGCTTCATTTAAGAATTTGGTGGCTTCTGAAGACACTTGTTTACACTGGATTCTATTTTGGGGGATCAGAGTGAATGGGTATTTTCATTTTTTTATTTGTAAACAAATCTAAAAACCACTTCCTTCCCAATGATGCTGAACACTGTGTTGCTCCATATAAAATCTCAATAAAATACTTTTACATGTGTGGTTGTGAAATGACAAAATGAGGTAAAGTTCAAGTGATATGAATACCTTTGAAAGCCACTATGCATGTTCACCAAGATCTGCTTTGTGTTTGTTTTAGTGTGGTTTTGTGAGCAAAGTCTTCACAGTGTACTGAATGCACTGCAGCAATAAGTGAAGAAATCCCCTTTCTTCACAAACCCTGATTGTCTGACAATAACTTTTTCTAGATATTGTGCATGATTATTGAAATGTTTGGGACTTTTTTTTTCTAAGTTACTGTCGAGTTATTGATCTTGTCATTTTTCATTTCAAAGGTGGAAAAAAATCAACAGTGCTAATGAAGGGGTGGGAATGACAAATAAGTTCTGTTGTGACCCATGTAACTGGGGAGAGTGGGGGGCAAGTGCCACCAGGCAAGTTTCTCCTGAGAGGTTGAAATCCCCTTACCACATTACAGTCAAGCAGAAAGGTTTTGGGCAGGTACAGAAACACTTTCAAAGCAGTTAGCGCTAAGTTATGTTAGTTGAAGTGTCAGTTTCTTGCTTTCCAACAGAACGCAGCTCATTTTTCTGCTGAAAAAAAACAAGTGGTTCTTTTGTATCAGGATTATTCATGCAAGCCAAAAACAATAATCAGTGATAAAGTATCATGCAAAGCATTTAACAGGTTAAGTGTATTGTTTAGTCAATAGTATCAACATTGGTGAAGGTCACACATTGGTCCATAAAGAAATCAAAAAAGATTCATACTGATAAACTGAGATGTGGGTTCCAGAGCCCAGGCTGTGTGTGGAGGTGAGCCTGACACCCAGGAACAATTTGCCATGGGAGACCCTACCAGGTGCATAAAGTCCAAGACAACATAGCTCCTGAGATCATGCGGGATCATGTGAGATTCACAAAACTTTCGTATCTGACCAAACTCAGTGTGCGAATGAGCAGGTGTTGATAAATTCTCAGGCTAAAATTGATCGTCATTAACATGCCACTCCCTAAAATATGCATTGTTCAGAAATACGGAGGGGAGAATCCTTGGCAAAAAAATAAACTTTTCCAAGTTGGAAATCGATCCCCTCACGCCTGAAGTGGAGGTAAATAAGGACAAGCTCTTTGGAAGTTTAAAAACTGGAATTAAAGGAGTCCCAAAAAATGCTGTCTGGAAGAAGATCACAGCAGCAGTGAACAGTGTTGCCATAGAAGAACGGACACCGAGTGACGTTTGAATAAATTATGGGTCCATCGGTTGAACCCTGATAGTATTGTCTATTACAAATAATGAGGCTTATAAATGTTACAGAGGTGACATTTTTATTGTCCCGTTTAATGATGTCTAAGAGCCAGACACCGGTGGCACGGCGGCCAGCTCACCTCCCCAGAGCGGTGACAGTCCCACTGAGCCGGATCCAAGACCGACCCACAACCGGGACCCGGGCCACAGAGGGCGGGCGCCTGCCATCCTGTACTGGCCCGACCATCATTACTAAGAGGTTCTGGAAAGGCAAACAGAAATCTGCTGTTGATTGGCTGACATCGTGACCACGCTTGAGGGAATCCATAACAAAACTAGAAATTGGCACTGAGAGAGCGCAGACCTCCGCCACAGCTCAAATCAGTCACCAACAACAATAAGAACACCATATATAATAAAACAACATTGTGATCGGGGGTGTGATCGGAGCGGAGCGCTGCGGCGTGCGGTGCCTCTGTCTGTCGCCCTCTCTCCTTGTGTGTGTGTGTGTGTGTGTGTGTGTGTGTGTGTGTGTGTGTGTGTTTATCTGAAAAGGAAAACCGAAAAGCAACATAATTTACGTTATTTTTACGTCATTTTAATTTGAAAATTGACTGGATTGTCTTGTATTTTCCGTTCCCGACTTCCTGTCTGGTGCGATCTGCTCTGTCCAGCTTTACAACTGGCGGTCCACGGCGCGCGGAGAAAAGAGAGAGGAGCGGAGCGGCCGCAGTCCGCGGCGCTATCCCGCACCTCCTGTATGATCCGTCAGATAGGTTAACAGGGGTGCCGATCTGAAAGTCGGCGCTCGGCGCTTCCGCCTCCACACGCGGCGCGTCCTGTGTGAACCAGGTGTTTGTACCCCCCTGTCGGTGGGCCTGCCCAACTATGTGAAAGACTCCCTATCTGTCAATGATAAAGAATCCTTTAAAAAAGTCCTCGATCCAGACAGTGATCCGGATCATCACCAAAATTTAATGGATTCTAAGTTAGCCCAAGACCCACCTTTCCACAAAGTTTCATTGCAATCCGTCCATTACTTTCTCCGTAATGTTGCTAACAAACCAACCAACCAACAAACCAACTAACAAACCAACAAACCGACGTGATTCCATAACATCCTTGATGGAGGTAATTAATGACAATTAAAAAATTCTTCATAAAATGTTTGACTAAACATTGTCCAATGTCTGTATCTGGTCTCCCTTTAGCTAAGAAGCTATCTCTAGGCTACTTGCATCACATCACCGATTGAATGGAGCATTTGCTAAAGAGAGTAAATTTTACATTTCAGAAGTGGTTCATCAGGTCCTGTCTCCTCTGTACAGCCCCCAGTGGAGCTCTGCTGGTCACGGTTCTCTGGACATCAGGTCCTCTCGTTGCACCGGCGCATCAAAAGTCACTCCACTGACCAGTGCAATATTGTTCAAAATGCACACGCCAAAATAAAGTCACACACCTTTTTGGAGGTAAACAGTCATTTTCCCCTGCTGGTTCAAGACAGAACCACTTGCCTTTGAGCAGTCTAAAGCAGCAGTGCTCCAGTAATGTGTATTAAAACTGTTAAAACTGTACCCCTCCTCTGTGCCAGGGTTTATCAGCGTTGTCATTAAGAATTGAAAATCATTTACTAATCACACAAGGGGAATTTTGAATAGATATTCTGTAAGGATATTGTTTTATATATTTGTTTTAATCCCTTTACCTTTGAATCTGTACTGAATATGTGGCTGCTTGTGTTTCATGACAAAATTATTTCAAATCTGAAGCTATAACAATATTTAGCTGCATGCGTGCTGACGAGGACGAGGGGGGCCCATCTTCTTCTACTGTCGTTGATATGGGTTAACAGACCGTTTTTACAGGTACGGGAGGGGCTGCCTCTCTGAGTAGCAGAAAAACGAGGAAAGCTCAAACACACAGGCACAAAGGAAAAGAATGCTTTGGGGGTGTTTTTGATGAGTACATAACTATATAACAAGGTTAAAACATACAAAAAGTGAATTTTGCATGATACAGCCAATTTAAGATTCTTTTATTTGTTTTTTTAATTTCTTAATGGCCTTGATCCTTCTTAATAACTGATCTGTTTTTACCATATTGACCTTTGTGTCAATGTCAATCTTGTCTTCATTTCTATAACACATTTAAAAAGGGCCTATGGCCAGCCAAAGTACTTCACAGTACAAACACAGAACAGTAAAAGAACAACACGAAAGTAAGATAGTAACAATGAGAATGAGAGAGAGAGAGAGAGAGAGAGAGAGAGAGAGAGAGAGAGAGAGAGAGAGAGAGAGAGAGAGAGGAGGCTCTGCTTAACAGGCCAAGGTAAACAGATGAGTTTTTATCCGAGATTTAAAAGTACAAAGGCTGTCCACAGTCTGCACTGAGAGGGCAAAGTATTCCACAGTCTGTCACAGTCTGGGACGCTCTCTGCACGCGGGGCGAGGGTGGGGGAGGGGGGGGTGATGCGGAGAACATTTACGACAGTGAGCTTTCACAGGAGACCAGTAGGGGGAGCGCGAAATCAAATCTTGCATAGTTCTCCTTTAAGAAATTTAGGTCCATCCATAGTTTAATATTACTCATGCAGTGAAACAGAGCATTAAGAGAGTCTTTGGACAGAACCTTGCAGGGATCTCAAACTCCAGTCCTCGAGGGCTGCAGACCTGCATGTTTTCCATGTCTCCCTGCTTCAACACAGCTGATTGCAATGAGGCTCGTTATCGGGCTTTCTGCTGAACTTGGGCTTCATGAAGCTTCATGAGATTCAGGTGTGTTGAAGCAGGGAGACATGGAAAACACGCAGGTCTGTGGCCCTCGGGTACTGGAGTTTGAGACCCCCGTTTAAGTGCATGCACACTTGCACATCATCAGCAAAGCAATGGAAGGGGACACCGTGTTTCCTGAAAGTTGATCCCAGTGGAAGCATGTAAAGGGAAAACAGTAGGGGGCCCAGAACTGACCCCTGGGTTACCCCACAGGCTAGAGGGGCCACTGAGGAGGAAAGCTGCCCCAACTGTACGCAGAAGGATCTACCAGTAAGGCAGGACTGAAACCAGTCCAAAGCAGTGCCTTTAAAGCCTACAAAGTGCTCCAGGCGTGACAGGAGATCAGAATGATCAACCGTGTTGAATGCTGCAGTTAGATAAAGCAGGATTAAAACAGCACAATCTTATGGACCCTGAGGTCCTCTGGCAGCGGCCTATTGTGTGTACCAAAAGCCAAAACCAAGACCCATAGTGATGGGGCCTTCAGACACTATGGCCCCCACTGGTGGAACAGTATGCTGGAGAACCTCAGGACCACAAAGACTTGATATTTTTAAAGGAAGCTTAAAAACACACCTTGTAAATCAGACTTTTAACTTGACTTTTATATCTTTGATTGATTGATTCATTGATTGATTCCACAGTGCTGGCAGTAAGTTGGACCTGTTTCGGATGCATATTGGACTCTGGCAGGACTGCCGTTCACTGGTTGTGTTCATAATTTTTATGGACAGAATTTCAAGGTGCAGCCAGGGGCCGGAGGGGATCCAGTTCGGGGACCATAGGATTTCATGTCTGCTTTTTGCAGATGATCTTGTCCTTTAGATTTCTTGGGCACTGGGGTTGGTTGCAGCTGGGTTTGACGTGACAGAGATGAGGATTAACACCTCCAAGTCCAAGACCATGGTCCTCGATTGGAAGAAGGTGGCCTACCCTTTCCAGGTCAGCAGAGAGACCCTGTCCCAAGTGGAGTTCAACTATCTCGGGGTTTTGTTCATGAGTAAGGATGGAGTATGAGATTAACAGGTGGATCGTTGCAGAATCTGCAGTGATGCAGCCATTGTATCGGTCCGTTGTGATGAAGAGGGAGCTGAGCCGAAAGGCAAAGCTCTTGATTTACCGGTCAATCTATATTCCTACCCTCACATATGGTCATGAGCTTGACACAAGGAAATCTGAGCAGCCCTGGTTAGACTGCTGCCCCTGTGACCTGGTCACGGATAAGCGGTTGAAAATGGATGGATGATAAGCTGATTTGATGAAGACATTTACATTAAATTAACTTCCTTCTGTGGTGCTCACATATTGAATCCGTCTTGAAAGATTCTCTCAGTCTGCAGCAGCAGGGAAAGTTACAGCAATGCTATTGTGGTGTGGAGGTAAATTTAGCTTGAGGTTGATTTCATCAAAGTCATTGAAGAAAACGCTCTCTTCCTCAAATCAGCATCATCTGCTGACTATCAGGAAGCCCTGAAACTGTGGAGACAGTCTCAGACACCAGAGGTTATGCATCCTGTGACTGTGGTGGCCCACTTTCCAAACAATCACAATTTTGTCCTCACCAGACTCGCTCAGTTCCTGTTAAATGTTTTCAACGTTCTCTTTTTCTTGCTAACAGCTCAACTTTAACAAAAATTCACAACCAAATACATCCCATCCCTTACCTGCTGCCATTATAACTGGATAATCAGTGTTAACCTGAGAGCGGTCATAATGCTATGGTGGCAACAATGTGAAAATGCAGTGAAAGTATATTTAATCATTGCTTGAAATCTATCCTGGATTTCCAGGTCTAAAAAACAACATTGGGACATTTATAATAGGTACTGTGCAAACACATATTTGATCACATAGTCTCAGCTATAGATCTAGTCCTGCAAGTTCAATATATCTTTGATTGTTCCACTGCTGAAATCTTATCAACACCTCCTGAGTTGTGAGAAGTCTTCAACTGACTCAGGTACCTCCAACCACTAGATTCCTTTTATGGAACAAAAAAATGAGATTTGCGAAGCACGTCCCCTTGTTGGCCAATCAGTACAGTTTCACTACCCTCCTCCTTTAAAAGTGTAAAGACAAATCAAAAGGCTTTTCACTCAGCATCTGTTTTCAGCAGCATGACTCCTCCAAAGTTTGTTTTCTATCTGACATGTCTGCTTTTGGGCAAACTAGGTAAGGTTCAATTTTAACATTTACATTTATTACGAATGCACTAGTACATGTATATATATGTATATGTATATATATATATATATATTTTTTTCTTCTTTTCATAAAAAAAAATCTTCTTTTTCTGTGTTCTCACAGTCAAGATGGATCATTTGAAACAACCTGCAGCAGTGCTTCAAGACAGAAGATTTGTATCAATTGACATTGGCGACAGCTTGAAACTGAAATGCTTGGGCGACAATGAAGCAATGAAAATATTTTGGTACAAGCAAATACTTGGTCAGAAGCCGGAGCTCATCTGCAGCACCTATAAATATGGCACAAATGGCACTTTTCACAACGAATTCCACAACAACCCACGTTTTACAGTGGAGAATACAGACGGGGAGAGCGCCTTAAAAATTTCACAACTCCAGGTTTCAGACACAGGGACTTACTTCTGTGCACGAAGTGTTTCATTTATGTTTGAATTTGAGGAAGGGACCACAGTCAGTGTGAAGGGTTCAGGTTTGAACACTGAAGTTTGGGTTCAACAGTTGAGAACTGACACCGTCCAGTCTGAAGGGTTTGATACTTTGAGCTGTACAGTTGAAACTGGGAGCTGCAATGAAGAACACAGCGTTTACTGGTTCAAGAACTCGGACGAAGTCTTCTACACATATGGGACCAACAACTCTCGATGCAAGAGGAAACCCAGCACACAATCACTGTCGTGTGTCTACAACCTGCCGATAAAGAATCTCAATCGGTCTCCTGCGGGGACCTACTACTGCGCCATCGCATCATGTGGATATATACTGTTTGGAAATTCGACCACACTGAACTATCAAGGTGAGAACCTGTTTTGACGGAAGTCATCTCATTTATTGTACAATTACATGAACGATCTAATCAGGATGAATGTTTCTTTAGGCAAGTTGAACTCTCCTGGCTTGGTGTATTTCTTGAGCGGAGCTTTGGCAGTCACCGTCGTTCTGAGTGTTGTACTGACCGTCTTACTGTACAAGTTGAACAAAAGAAGCAGGTGCCAGTCGACAGGTAACTATTGTACCGTATATGTACTCTGAAGAATAAACTCTCAGATTCTCTAATGAATAATGTTTCTCTGTTTTCAAATCAGAGGGTCAAGCAAGATTTTCAGCTCCGTCGATGCCCGAAGCAGAGGTAACTATTATTACTGCAGCTCGGCTGAATTTCAATAAACTTTTAATGACCTGCACAAACAAATATTAACTGCATGGAAAGAAATATATTAATGATCTGCTGTCTATGTTTTGTTTCCAGAGTTGCGAAGGCGCAGAAGACCTCCACTATGCTGCGTTAAATATGAATCGAAGCCTCAAATCAAAAAGGCAAACTGTCAACACCAACAGTGAATGTGTTTATTCCAGAATACAGAAATAAACTGGACTTTTGTTTGTTACTAAATTCCTTTCAGAGTTATAGCATAGATCTATTTGTACATTTGTTAACAGGAACTTTAAAAGAAATATTGCTTCGTTGACTTGCTGTGTATTTTATTACATATATATACCTTCAAATAAGAACTAGTCCCAAGGAAACTGTTGTCTTAAAACAACCATGAGATGTAAAACTTTTTTTTCTCTTGTTCGGATGAAGTTGTATTTCAATTGTCTTGTAATAATGGTGATGATTTTTTTTTGGTATGCAGGCATTCATTAATTCAGCATCTAATAAAAATGTATATGCGTCATCAACAATGCCAGCTTTGAAAACAGCTTTAATGAAAGTAATTATACACAGAAATCACAGGTCTTTCTGATACTGATGCACGTAGCCTTCAGCTGTTCACCTCTGTGTGCTCCATTTAGTTTGTCTGTTTGCATAGGCTGACTACGCAGTCTGTAAATGTGTCCATGATATAATGAATTGCTAGTGAGTCAGATCCATTTCAAACTGAAAGGTTTAGAGATATGTTGTAACTGTAACCTCACTGCATGTTTGATGGTAGAATAAAATAAATCCAACAAAGACAGGATGTGTGCATGTGACTGTTTCATTTCCTGCAGGTCAGCAGCACCCCGAACACCCCTCCTCACACTCCTGCGCCTGTCTTTGTTCTGGATTACCTTATTTTTACGACAAACACATGTTCGCTGGTAATAAATGACATTTCACAGGTGACACTGCCTTGGATATTCCTCTAACACCAGCAAAAAAAAAAAAAAAAACGTGAGGCGGGTGCTTCTGATGGATGAACAAAAAATTAAAGCATAAACTTTTTTTTAACGAAGACTGTGTGCCTGTTTACACCCAACCACCAACTGTATGTAGGATGTTGTTGAAATCTTCCCTGAAGGTATCTGGCTTGTCCATACTCAACTTTTTGCTTTTTGACAAGTAATAGCTATCCTCTGCACCTGTAACATTAATTTCCACCTTCAATTACCCATTCCCATCAGTGTTACTTTATTAACTGTAACTAATCTCTTGCTTAGACATTTGATAAAGAAAAATAATCACTGATAAATATAATTGAAAATGTTATATTGAATAAGGGGAAAAAAGCACAATCTTCTTTTCTACTTTTTTGTCAAAAAGTTAAATCAATGTATCTGTTCATGTTTTAAAATCAACTTTGTCCTGATATATGAGGGCTTTGAAAGTTTTTTCCTGTCATTAAGCCAAACTAAGTCACACAAGCAGTCAATATAACACCTATTGATTTAACAATTCTGTCAATGGATCCATGCAAGAAACTGTAGCAACCAGTACCATCACTTGTCCTGCCAGATCCCAAAATGCTTCTGTGCATCATAAATTGTGGTTTGAAGAGGCTTTCTGTGTATATACAAAAGAGTCAATACACACTTTGCAATTGCACCAGCAGATGAAACACCACTGAGGCCCCGACTGACCACACTGTGATTGATCGTCCCTCGGTGGGGCAGGTTACTCGACTACTCACACTAAATGAGACTTTCATGACATTTCAAGACCACAGAAGCTGTGCACGGCTAGATGTTCCATTCACAAAGGTGGGTGCAGAAAAGATGTGAAGCAGCTACTTCGCGTTGGTAAATATAACCAACATACAGTCTGCTTTCACTCTTGGTCAGTGCAGGAGCTGCAGTGGTTTCAGCAGGATGCAGAGATGCTGTAACTGAATCATCACTTCAGAGCAGCCATCCTCAGAGATGCAGCTAAAAATAATGATGAAGTCTGAGGTTGAAGTCACCTTGTTATTTCAGAGGTAACTGTTGTGGCAACAACATCGTGATTCTAAATATATTTAAAATGTAATTGAAAGAACGATTAAATGATCGGGAGAAAAAAAAAGACTAAATTTGTCATCAATGTGCATAAACTCGCACTTCAGGAAGATTTTGCAATAAATTTGGTTATGTATCAATGAAATTGTGCCATGGCTGGGTTTAACAAAGAATTATAAGAAAACTATAACAAAAACTATATCTGAGAGTTGACTACCAATTTCAGAAAAATGTTAAGTGCAAAATTAAAGGGAATTTGAACAGTCCCTACAATCTACTTCACACCAGCTCACCAATATGTGATGGTATTCTTATTCCAAGTGCTGAAAACAAAGCAAAACAAACACTAGATCAAATCAAAAATCAAAAGCTCAACTCTCTGAACACAATTTCTCACAAAATGTTTCAAATCACTTTAGAAGTTTTGTGCCATCATTAAATCTTATATGGAAAACACTGGAATGTTTGTCATCTTCAAGGTATTTTGATACATTCTGAATTGTGTGTAATTTAAAAGCAACAATTCCAACGAACTCTTTAATTGAAAAGAGGTACGAAATAAAAAGCTCGTCTTTAATCACTTATGTAACAGTCACACGTGAGTAGAACAGAACTTCAGCACCGTTTCCTGAGGTGGACATACACAGTCACTTCAAACTGGCCAATCAAGCGCAGCCTTTGTTCTTAAGAGTAGAGTGTCAGGATACCTTCACACAGCACAAGAGTTCCAACATGCTGACACCTGCACACTTCATCCTCTCCCTCACATGTCTGGCTTGGGGGAACATGGGTGAGTTCTCTAAACTTGAAATATTTGCACTTCATGCAGTTTTTTTTTTTTTCATTTCAATTTTAAAGGACTTTAAAAACTAATTCTTTTCTCATTATTTTTCAGCCCTGAAATCTCAGCTGACATTGACTTTGTCACAGCACCAGGAGCGACATTTTATATCAAGGAATGTTGGTGAGGATGTGATTCTGAACTGTTCCTACGACGCAGGAGGTGAATCAGCATGGCTCTTCTGGTACAAGCAGCCCCTCGACCAGCAGCTGCGCCTCATCTCCTCCTTCTATGTTTTTGACACAGAAGAATCTTTCCACAATGAATTCAAGAACAACCAGCGATTCACGCAAGAGAAAGCGAACAACTTTTATCACTTGGTCATTTCAGAAGTGCAGATTTCAGACTCTGCCACTTACTACTGCGCAAGCAGCAACGCGTATGATGTAAAGTTCACAGACGGTGTGACCTTGATTGTGAGAGAGCCAGGTCTGAGCGTCCAAGCCTGGATTGATCAGTCGGTATCAGGTGCGGTCCAGCTCGGCGGCTCGGCGACGTTGCGCTGTGATGTACAGGTGGAGATCTGTGACGGAGAACACAGTGTGTACTGGTTCAAAAACTCAGCAGACCATCATCGAAGAATCCTTTATGAAGGCAGAGCGCGAGAGTGTGAAAAGAAAGTCAACACAAAGACACTCGACTGTGTTTACCACCTGGATCTGAAGGGCCTGAATCAGTCCCACGCTGGGAACTACTACTGTGCGCTTGTTGCATGTGGAAACATCCTGTTTGGAAATGGGACCATGCTGGGGTTTGATGGTAAGTAACACCATCGCAGATCATGTTATTGTTATTCTATGTCACTTGTTGTTAGATGCAGTTACATCATTAATAAAAAATACGCAACAAATCCACAATAATGTGGTACTGTTGTGGTTGGTGCTCATGTAAGACCGGACTGCTGCCGGCCGACTGGACCTTTGAGCCCGAAACTCTTAAGTTCTTCCTTTACCTGTGAATACTGCAGATTGCAGATTTTCAAAACAGCTCAGTCAATCAGCTCTCTGTCTATTTGTTTGATGATGAATCTTTGGATGAATGCACAGATGAAGGCTGGAGTCTGTTTGACGTTGTGGCTTTCGACAGATGGGGTGAACTCTCAGGTCGTGGTCGACGTCCTGATTGGAGCTTTGGCATTCTCGACCATTCTGTCAGTTGCACTGAGTGGCCTCGTCTACAAAGTCAACCAAAAGAACAGCTTCCAGTCCACTGGTACAGTACTTGAAACTCTACATTTGTCAGTGTTTTGGCATTTTAGATAATAAAACCGTTTGTGACTTTCACATCAGATGTGGAATTTTCAGCTCCCACACTCATCGAGGTAAGATTTTCCTCCTGAACACTGTAAAACTTATCCCAGTGCAAACTGCAGATTCACCTGTTTTTGATATACCTTATTTCTAGGGTGAGAGCCAGGAAACAGACAACCTCCATTACGCTGCTCTGAGCTTGAACACATCCAAGAGGTTAAGAACACAAAGCAACCCCGCCGAGGACGGCTGTGTTTATGCCAGTGTGATGAAGTAGAACCACACCAGCTTTGTTTGCTTTATATTCTTGTAGATTTAAATGATAAATGTATTTTGCTTATATTGCACTCTCTTTTCACTGCTGCATGAGTCCCAATAAGCTTTGCATTGTTATTCACATTGACAATATCACTGTTCCAAACCACCTTTGATAGGTTAACAGTTGCATTGTGGTCCGTGGTTCAACACAAAAACCTCAAAAAAAACTTGAGATGAGCATGCTTATTTTTTATCCTTTGTCATTTCATATTCCTTTTATAACCTTTTTTTTTTTCCATGATGGCAATATTTTCATTTTGTGTAAATAAAGTATCTGATAAAACCTGTATTATTTTAATGGGTCTTAGATTTTGAATTGCTAAAGCGCTATTTTATCATCAAATATGGTGAAGCAGCTTTCGATGACAAAAAAAATCACGTGGCTGAACCGTGCATACATTTATTAAATTAATGTGTGGAAAACTGTGTCAAAGTGGTTTTATATTTTTGCACAACACAAAACAAGGACACGGCTCTGAAAAAAACCCAACTACCCACTGTGTGAGGTTACTCTTTTGAATTGCAAAAGAAGAGAAAGAAAAAAAAAGGTTTTGACAGGCTGATAGTTTGTAAGTAGGACATTGGGCGTCACATGTGTCAAACCAATAAAACACTGCTTCGTGTTTGACAATTGCAGCTGAGCTGTTTTGCCCATTTGATACAGAAAGATGAACACAATGGCCTCTGGCGTGACGACCCTCTACCTCACATTTATGTTTGTTGGGAATATGGGTGAGTTTTGTTTAAATTAATTTTATCCTCAATGGGAATCGAAAAGCTGTAGTAATTTAAAAATTTTAAAAAATCAATTTGCTTTTTTTTTTTGTGTGTGTGTTTCTATCCAGCGTCATCGTCTTCATCCGTTCACCCAAAAAGAGACTTTGTTTCAGTTGAACCGAACAAGACTTTAATTTTGCAGTGTGTCTATGAGGGAGACGTGAATCCAAGGCAATACTGGTACAAACAGTCTTTTGGACAGAAGCCAAGGCTGATCTCGTCTTTCTATTCATACAACGAGAAGGATGCTTTTTATGGAGAATTCCGCGATGACCCACGCTTCACGCTAGTTGTTACGAATAGAAGCAGCTATCTGAAAATCACAAATTTGAGCATGTCAGACTCAGCAACTTATTTCTGTGTAAGCTCCTACTTGTACACGGTCAGGTTTTCAGCGAGCATTACAGTCAGCGTGACAGATTTAAGCACTGAAGCGATGCTTCATCAGTCCACGCACAAGATCATTGAGCGAGGAGATTCTGTAACTCTCAGCTGTACAGTCAACACCAGGAACTGTGACGGAGGGCACCGGGTCTACTGGTTCAGAAAACCTGAGGGAAGTCTTCCAGGACACATTTACACCTCTGGAGACATGATTCAGCAGTGTGACACGAAAACGCACACCTGTGTTTACCGCCTAACAATAAAGAGCCCCAGTTCGTCCGATGAAGGGACCTATTTTTGTGCAGTCGCCTCGTGTGGACACGTATTGTTTGGAAACGGAACCAAGTTGAATATCAGAGGTAAGCAAACATTTAAATGTTGTGAAAAGTTGTTCAAAATTTCAAATTGAAGCCTGGTACCCTCTCTTTGCAGATGATGATGTTAAATTCTGGAAGGGTGCCTCTGCCTTCACCATCATCCTGTGTGTTTTATTGGCTTTGTCCATATGCGTGATGATCACGACAAAGAGCTGCCGATCTCCAGGTGATTTTCACTTGTGTTTTGTTGACATCAAACAGCAGATTTTCACAGAATTTGAACTGAAAGGTGTGTTTTTTTTTGTCTGTTTCCTGATCAGAGTCTGTCTCAGAATTAATAAATCCCCCTCAAACAGACATTAAGGTGAATAAATTGAATAATTCTAAACTCATTCAATCAGCTTGTTTCTGCACAATGAGCTGATACTAAAGCCAAAATGATTGTTTGCTAGGGTCACCCGCCTGCAGGATGCCTCGGTTTTGCTGCTGTGAGCGTCAACCTGACAGACAGTTCAAGAAGACTGTTGGATCCTACCTGGAGTGCATGTGTGTACTACAGTGTAAAGCAGTAAAACTACTGAAAAATGCTTGCCTTTTTTTTACCCTTTCGGTGAGTGGAAGAAAAGACAAAATGTACATTGTGCCTATTGTGACTTGCCTCTGCCCATAGTGAGCTGGGATCAGCTCCAGCACCTGCTACAAGAAGATGAATGTATGGAGAAACATGGCAAAATCTTTCATTTATTTATGCCAGTCTATTCCAGTAGTGTGGCAGGGGAGGGGGGTATATCTACAGCGGGTCCAATACCTTTTCTTCAAAGGTCCATGGGCTGTGCAACGAAGATTATAATAAATTTGGGTCCTGATTGTTAGCTTGATTTTTTTTTTTTTTTATCAGTGGTTGAAATAAAACTACATTTGATAATTACATGACTTGGACGAATGTTTTTTTTTTCATTGTTTTGCAACTATTCCAGTATATGTGTTCTGTTAATATATTCCCAGAAGAACTGAGGGGAAAAAATCCCAATGAAAATCCATAATGTAATATTATATTTAAGAGCAGTTTCTTTACTTTTTGATGATCTAACATCTATGAACATGTTTTTTCCTAATAAACATAAGTACAGCTTGGAAACCACTGAGCTTGAATGTGTTTTCGTGTCTTCTTTCTTCTACACATGGTCGATACTTGAGCAGATGTTATGCTGGTCGATCTCACACACCGCAGATACTGAGGGAGCGATATCATGCCGACAGAGACAATATATCAGTCACTGCGCGCCCCCCCCCGCCCCATATTCCTTCAAGAGGGGGAAATAGGTGGGCTCCATCTGTGACAGATTAATCAGTTATCGTGAGATCCATGACAAAAGATAAAGCAATGTAAAGAAAAAGAATAAGAAATATCGATCTCGCAGCCATTCATTAATTCTGAATATCATAAAAACGCAGCTGTAACCTAATGTGCGTCTTCTTTGCGCTGACTTTAGTTCAGACGTCGGATATTGGAGGTGTAACACACACAACATGATAACTAAATGAAAATCTCAATCAAATCAGGTTTTTAACCAGAAATGGTAAATACACACACATCAAACAGCACATGGGCATTGATTCAAGGACTTAATGTTTTTTCTCAAGCTGTATATTGATCATGTCAGCATATAACTGGATCTTTTAAAAACCAAAAAAAAAAAAAAAAAAATTGTTTTCATTAACTTCAAATCTAAATTTACGGTGAGGGATGTTTTTGTTCATAACATATTTTTGACAAAGTTAATCTTCTCAAATCAGTATCCCCTGCAGTGATCATGTGACCGTGTTACACAAGACACGCTGTGACTGTGGCTGGCCAAGCTCACACAATATAGTCAGTCTGAACGAGCTGCATCCTTTCACTCAACCCAGCAAGCCGATCGTGATGGCATCTCTGACGCTGGCTTTTTGTCTTCCTTTTCTGCTCATCTGGAAGATGGGTAAGTTTCACCTGTGTGACTCAAATGTGCGGTACGCCAGTTTACATTATTTTTCATTGTTCTCTGTTTCCCATTTCTTCAAGTTCCTGGTCAGAATCTGTCTTCATCTGATCGTCAGGAGAGAAGTTTTGTCTCGGTTCATGCTGGAGAAGATTTGACCTTGAGTTGCTTCTTTGGCACTGAAATTCCTGGAAATGTTTACTGGTACAAGCAAACTCTGGGACAGAGACCCAAGCTGATCTTCACCTTTCGTACAGGTGGTCAGAACTTGTTTCATGATGAGATCAAGAACTTTCCACGCTTCAAAATGGAGGAAAGAGATGGCAAGGCTCTTCTGACAATCACAGATTTGCACACTTCAGACTCGGCTATATACCACTGTATATTCTATTCCTATCTAACACCTACTTTTTCAGAGAGCGTCACAGTCAGTGTGAAGGGGTTTGGTTCAAACGCCACTTTGGTCAATCAGCCAGGATCTGACAGTATTCAGCCAGGAGGCTTTGCTACTCTGAGCTGTACAGTACACCCTGGGAGCTGTGATGGAGAACACAGTGTTTACTGGTACAAAAGGTCGGAGGAATCTCTTCCAGTTCTCTTTTATACCCACGGTGGCATGAATGACCAGTGTGACTCCCAAAGTAACACCTGTTTCTATGAACTGCCGATGGAAAACCTGACTCGGGCTGACGCTGGGATGTATTACTGTGCAGTTGCCTCATGTGGACAGGTCCTGTTTGGAAACGGGACCAAGCTGGACATCAGAGGTGAGTCACCTCAGAACCACAGAGCTGGGTTTGGTCGTTGTTGAAAAACTGTCTCAAAAATGAAACTGAAGTCTGATTCCCTCTGTTGGCAGATGATATTGTTGTTCATTTCTGGAAGGGCGCCTTTATATTCACCACCGCCGTGAGTGCTTTTTTGGCTTTCTCCATTTGTATGATGATCAGGACAAACAGCTGCCAATCTGCAGGTGACTTTTTCTTTTGTTTTTTTGTTTCTCTTCTATCTTGCAAACGATTTCCGCTGAATTTGAATTAAAAATGTTTCTTAGTTTTTTTTAATGAATAGATGAATGGCTTTTTTCTTGGTTATGATTTGAAAATACAAACATGAACAAACTACAAACTAGCAAAAGGAATATGCTTAAGCCAACGGTTTATTTAGACCGATCTTACAAAATCTATGAAATAACTTAAAATGTTGTAACTAAACAAGACACCCAACAAATAAGGAAGAAGAAAAAATTCATCAAGAATTATAACATAACATTTCTTTCCTTTCATCATCATTCTGAACAGTAATTCATAATTATATATTTGATACTTTTCTGAAAATTGAAAGCACAGCTACATCGACATTAATTATTGAGAGCATTTCACAGTGTAAATCCCTTAACAGAAACATCTAGTTTGTATATTTGTTCTCATTTTAAGGACTCAAAAACAGACTGTCCTCTGAAATTATTAGTGCCTTATCTTAACATAAAAACTGTTGAATATACACAATGGACGAACATTTTAAAAGGCAGGGTCATATGAGGAATGAATTCGTGAACTGGTGCTAATTCTGAATCTAGTAACTCATCTGTAGTTTGATTTGTGAATCTATATTGTTTGATACACAATTCCCAAATATCTGAGCAGTAGTACCTATACGGCACTGAAAGTGAAAAACAGAGAATATACAGGCTTTTTCTCCTTAGCAGATAATAAATTGTAGATAGCACCTCAATAAATATTGATAATTTTTACTTGGTAGGATCTTTTCTTGCTTCCAACACAGTTTTTCATCTACAATCATGACAAAAATGTTGCTTAATATGCTTGTTTGATTTCAACTCTAGGTAATACATTTTCTTTTCATTATGGGATATTTTGTTACTTTCAAGTCATTGTTTTTTACAGGACCAGTTCCCTTTCTACTGTTACAAATAATTCTCTCATTTCATTTCCTGAAGAAAATACATTTGTGTCATCAACAGATGTGACCATTTTTAATTCTTTAATTTTTTGTCATTGAAAACCAAATGTTGTGAAACATAGATTATTTTTCTAGAACGCATTTCAGTGTCAATGATTAAAACATATTGAAAACTGTTATCCAAATAACTTTTACACTTATGTTGACATGTACAGTAAACCAAGATGTTCCAGTTTGCACAGTTGTAAAGAATGATCAGTTGTATCAAAAGGTTCACTAAAACCAATAATAACACCTAAAATATAGGTTTTCTTATTGACATCTGCTAATACAGCTTCTACAAAATCCTTTAATGTTAAAAAGTTGATTGTTTATTCCTGAACAATAAACATATATGTTTTTAAATTGTTTCAGACTTGTCCTCCTTTTCCTTTCAGAGTCTGTCCCTGGGTTATCCAGTCCCCTGAAAGCAGACGTTAAGGTACACAACTGTAACCATTCGATTATCACCCATTCACCTCGATCTTTAAAGCAAATGAATATTTTCAATTTATTTTTAAGTTAAAAAGTGTCATTTTGCTGGCAGGGTTACCCAACGGCAGGAAGTCTGTATGTTGCCGCTTTGAGCGTCAACCTGGCCGACTGTTCAAGAAGGAGGGATCCCACCTGGAGCGCGTGTGTGTACTACAGCGTAAAGCAGTCACACCACTAAAGTCTTCTGATTTCTTTCTTACTGTTTTAAACATCGTTCAGCAGAAAACAAAGCAAAACAGTTCCCGGGAACTTTTTTATTTTTAGCATGCAAAGGCAGCAAGACACATTTTAATCAAAATCATCTCATGTACAGAAAATACAATTACTAGTTGATTCCAACAGAAAATATTTTTGCCAATATTGGGTTACAAATATATTTTAAGGTCGTCAGTCCTTTTGATATTCCAGTTGGACTTAGTGACAGACACAGAATTAGGACAAGAAGTTTGTTGGTTTGAGCATGACCTTTGACCCCACAATGGGCGCAGTACTTTTGCAGCACAATGCTTTATAGCATATGTAGTTAAGGCTAGCTGTAAATAGGATAGAATAAATGCAGGGCAGTAATTTCACCGAGGTGATCAATAAACTGCATCTTCTGTTTTCTCTTTGTGATGTTGGGTTGGGTGGGGTTGGAGGTGGCGCTTTGTGGTTCATTAATAAAAAAATGTGATAATAGTTTGGCAGAGTTAAGATGATCAACAGATGTTAAAGTGCATAATGGCTGTTAAAAATATGTGTTGTCTGAATATTTCTTTGTGATTCTCTATTTTTGTTGAACAAATAATTCAACAGTGTGTCCTTAGAGCAGAGGATCACATTCTCTGTCATGAAGCCTGTAGATTAAAACTGCAATTTAAATCGCAATAAATCCATGTACACGACTTTCACCATTAAAATGAAATAAAATACAGTTTTAGACATCTGATTTTGAACAGCTGTGTCTGTGTGCATTCAATAATTCAATCCAATGTTGCTTCTTCCACACATGAGCAGATTAGGTCAGCGGAGAAATCCTTACTACAGGTTGTCTTTGTGATTGTTGCCCAGTGCTTTATTTCCCAGTGCTGTTATTTGAAGCACATATTGCAACTGTACTTATATAAGTACCTAATGTACAGCGCTTTACACATACCAGAGTCATATCCAGCCATGCGGGGGCCCGAGGCAAGATGCTGTTTTTAGGAGCCCAAGGCATTCGCCTAGATCATCTCATAGCAACAAACAGCTCTGTATGTACACAAAACTAAATTTAAAACTACAAGATGCAACATATACAGGTCAACTGCGGTGTGTTGCTTAAAGGGCAACTCCGGTTTTTTGACACCTGGACCTTATTTAAAGGTGTGTGCATGCTCATAATCGCTGCAAAATCGCTCATTTCGGCTATATTTCTTCATCCATCGCCAGTGTTATCATAAAATCAGCTCGTCTACCGTCTTCAGGTGGGTCAGCTGACAGTTTTCGCTAACTTAGCCACAATTAGCTCGAATGGGAGCTTCTCTCCCCAGCAGAGAAGCACTTTGAGTCAGTCTCGGCTGTCACGGCGCCCAGGCGTCTGACTTCCAGGGGCCGAGTTGGGGCCGATTGGGTAAATGGCCCGGAGCTGCTCCACGGAGGTGACGGGAGAGCTCCAGCAGCGCCGGCCTGCTTCACGCGCCTCCGTGGTTATGCGGCGGGTCCCCGCACGTCTCCACCCGGGAGCGGAGATCCGTTGCTCCACGGAGGCGGGTGAAGCAGGCCGCGGCTTCCAGGGGCCGAGTTGGGGCCGATTGGGTCAACGGCCCGGAGCTGCTCCACGGAGGCTGACGGAAGAGCTCCGGATCTCTGCTCCCGGGCGGAGACCCGCTCCGTGCCAGCCGCGGAGCACGCGGGGACCCACCGCATAACCACGGAGGTGGAGAGGAGCTCCGCAACGTTCCCATCCGAGCTAATTGTGGCTAAGTTAGCACGGTGTCAGAGAAGAGCGAAGCGCAGCAAACCCCATCAGAGCAGAGCAGAGCATTGAGCATCCAACCCCTGGGCGCTCCTGGAAGTCTCACCTCACCGAGAGTCTCTGGAGGTCTCCAAGCCAGGCGGGGAGCGCTGTGCGCGGGCCGCGGGGTGGCTGACGGGAGACGCCACAGCATCCGAGCTAATTGTGGCTAAGTTAGCACGGTGTCAGAAAGGAGCTAAGCACAGCAGATCCCAGCAGAGCAGAGCAGAGCAGAGCTTTGAGCATCCAACCCCGGGCCGAAAGGCAACCCGGGGCCGCCACGGGGCCCCCCGCCTGGCACGGCGCCCAGCGCCGCCACCGTTTCGGACGGTTCCCCCGACCCAGTGGCCTAGCCTCCAGGCCCGGCTCCGCAGGCAGGCGACCGGACACACGCACCAGCCGCCCCTGGCCATCTGACCGTCTTCAGGTGGGTCAGCTGACCCACCGGAAGACGGTAGACGAGCTGACTTTATGCAGCCTCCCGGCGAGTCAGGCGCCCGGGCGCCGTGACAGCCAAGGCTGACTCGAAGTGCTTCTCTGCTGGGGAGAGGAGCTCCAACAATCCCATCCGAGCTAATTGTGGGAGAGTTAGTGAAAACTGTCAGCTGACCCACCTGAAGACGGTAGGCGAGCTGACTTTATGATAACACTGGCGATGGATGAAGAAATATAGCCGAAATGAGCGATTTTGCAGAGATTATGTCCCGCGCTAAAGCTCCATTGCCGTGGCAACCGCAAAGTGTGGCTAAATCGGTTGGATCTAAATAACTTCTGGAGGACTCCGAGCTGCACCATGTTTGTCAGAGTGAGTATATTAGCATGCACACACCCATAGGTGAAAGTAAGCCGGAACGCACCGGAACGCCGTGCCGGTAAGAAATATACTGGCCTCTTCTACTGGAACGCCCCGGAACGCCTCTGAAAAGCAACTTTCACTCATGCATACAAAGCGAGCCCTTTCTTTTTTCAAGCAAATTTTACCGAAATAAGTGTAAAATTGATGAATACATAAAACTCATCTCCAGACTACATCTTCTGTGACGTGTTGAACAAGGTTAAAGCGCCTGATGAGCACTGGAGCACTCGCTTACCGTGACAGGTTGCAGCTTGTAGCGGCAGTCACTCGCTGTAGCATAACGTTAATCCAATGTCCACTGTTGTGTGTTTTTTGCAGACAACAGGGTAGTCATTTTTGCAAAATAAACAAAACATAAATCCACAAGTAATAAATTGTGAGGGTTCACGCGTCGTAAAATATTCTCCATCTCTCTGTCATGCGAGCAGCATCACTCCTTCCGCAAACAAGCACACGTGGAAGTGAGGTAAACTCACTGCGTTCTTTTCATTGGATGGCTGGTTGCCTAGGTGATGTAAGGACACTCCCCCCCCCCCCCCCCCCCCCCCCCCCCGTCTCAAGAGACGACCAGGACAGGTCAAAAATGCAAAGAAAAATTTAAAAAACCATTTAACTAAAAACAACATATATCATATACATATATATATATATATATATATATATATATATATATATATATATATATTGTGGCGGCGGCAGGCCTTTTTATGTTATCTTTTTATGTTAAGTTTCATTTACGTTATGTTGGACCAACAGTGGGAAGGGTCGGTGTGAGAGTGAGGTGGCCTCTGTGCCGGCACTGCTTGGTGTGAGCGACATGCGCCCAGTAGACATTAGTTGTAACAACAATAAAAGCTTTGGTTGAGCCGAGGGGCAGCAGTCCTTGTTGATTGTTGGCGCCGTTGTGAAGAGGTCACCGCGGCCGTCACAACATGTATTACATTTAAACATTCAAAGTAACATGCAAACAATTAAAAAAACATTATGCTTTCAAGGCTGTCAAAAAAGAGCAGGCTTTATCAATATCTGTCTTGTACGATGCTCGCACACTTTGCGTACAAACTAAAACATTTTTTTGCACCGTTCCTGCAAGAATCTTACCTTACTTTCACCCCTGCGTATGAGACATATTAAAGCCGCTCATTAATTAGAATAAACTGGCAGGTTAATTCCAACTAAAGGTTTCAGGTGCTTTCATGGTCATTTTAAAGCATAATTAACTTATTTTTTTTTCTTAGAATTAAAAGTCCCATAGCCTTAGCCACCCCGCCCTCCCCACCCCTCAAAGCAGCTCGGGCTGCTCCAGCCCGGGGCGCTAAACCAGCTCGGACCGCCACTGCTCTCAGCTGCTCCGCCTGAAGAACGAGGACCAGAGTCCACAGCCTCCATCTCCGGCTGCAGCCTTCGGTTCCTCACCTCGTCTGCTGGAGACTCTCTCACGGCCGTCACTGGGGCAGCAGGCGGGGAGGCGGTGCGGCGCGGGGTTCCTCGGCTCGGCCTGACCCCGCAACGTGAGCTCGGAACCGGACCGATCCGCGCTGCGTCCCGCCCCGCCGTCACTCCGCGGGCCCGCCGGGTTCACAACCCGGCCGGAGCCCGGGTCAGGCGGTGGGTTTAATGCTCAATCAGTGTCAAGTACATGCTGGACTTAATAAACCACTTTATTGCAGACTTCCAGTACATTAACCGTATCGTGCATGCACGCGCACATCACATGCACACACGTTCACATACTTTTCTTTTTCAATCTGTGTTTGGGTGAAAGCATCTCGACTCAAGTCCAAGTCAAAGTTAGTGTAACCCACATTAAAAAAATGACATCATGGTGTAAATAGTTGATTAAAAATGTGATTTAAAATGTATGAATTCTTGTAACAGGGTTAAAGAACGTGTGTATATAATTATTTTGGATGTTTAAAAATTGTTGTAGTCTCCTTTATGTGTATTAATTTGGAGTTGTCAGACAAAAAATAAAATGTGATGCTGCCCCTTTAAGAGTTGTGGTGCGCTTCTCCTCAGTGCACGGAGCTGAAAGCTGGAGAAGACGGCGAGAGCAGCTAGTTAAGAAAAGGAAGACAAATATATGGAAAAAGACACGTGAAGAGATATTCACGGGGTCTGTGACTCTTGAAAACTTAAGATTGTGAACCTCTTGCCCCTCTTTTTTCCTCACCTTGTTAAGAGTCACATGTTTTATTTTCTTTAATTGATATGGAAGATGTAAAAAGAGATGTTATGTTACTGTTTTGAGCATATGATGGGTCCGATTGTGTAGCAGAAATGTTTAATGTGAGACTGATTTATTTGGTTCATGACCTGTTATGCAGGTTCATGGTTGATCTAAGAAGATATTTCACCTGTTGAAGAAAAGAAGAGTTAACTCAGAGATAAAGAAACTAAAATAGGAGAAACCTGTTTACCTGAATTAAATCTTAGTTTGACCGGTCAAATCAAACTAAAAGATTAGATAATTCATTTCAGTTGAAAAACTAAACCAAGAGAGAGAATATTATTTTCTTTAAATCCATTTTCATTCATTTTCTTTAAATCCCTGCAGGGTATTTGTTTATTATTTCATTGCAATTGTTGTGCTTTTGTGTTCAAACTGTTTGATAAATTGAGATTTTTTTTAACTTAAAGTGTGTGGTCTTTGGTCTCTCTCTGCACTGTTGTTCCACTCTAAGAGCCTAGATCTGGTCCAGTAGCTCTGCTTTTATACTCATCCATAAGAGTGCTACGTTAGTCAACTCGAGAATCATCAAATTCAAGAACCGAGTCAGACTCGATTCCAGGTCATGTGACCAGAGTCCGACTCCGTTTCCATAGCAACTCTTTGATCCACTCAGATCTGCAGCCAGTTAACTGGGTTTCATTTTAAATTTTTTCGTCTTCCAGTGCAGACATACAGCCTCTTGCTGTCGACTTTTATCATCCAGCCATTAAAAATCTGCCCTTGTAGTTGCTGAAAGAGCTTTTGGCTTCCAGTTCTTGGCGATTTCAAGTTTTCCAGGGCATTTGGCGGAGGACAAGCCAACAGGAAAACCAACCGCTCACTGAGAAATGTAAGAACCCTTGTTTTCAAGTCAATATTTCACATTATTACTGGAAATAAATAACAAAACCAACGTTTTCTGAATTGGCAGCACTCCACAACAACTTTACTGGGTTTTACTGTTTCATTTTGCTCATATTGTTAGATTTAGCAGATGTGTGTGTGTGAGACAGGTGTATATTGGACATTTGTGAAAGCAACATGTTCTGAACCGATGTATTTACAGCAGTCATCCAAGATGAACCAGCTTGGACCCAGTGGGCCTCAAAGAGAGCCTCAGATGTGCCCCCAACTGGGGTCCCAGGCACGTAACCGCCGGAAGTCCCACGTGCGGCCGGGGTTTGAGCCGTACTCTCACCCCCGACTGGAGCGCCACCCACGACCCCTGCAGGAGCTTCCTACAAGCCTCCAGCAGGAGCCCCACCCAGGCACCCAGCAGAAACCCCACCGGCTGGGACCCCAGGTATGGAGATAATTTAGTTTCTTTATTATTCAATCAATCATGGAAACATGGAATCGGGCTTCCATGGAGTGGCTACACACTTCCTGGCAACACATAAGGCCAAAGTCAGAAACTTCTTTTGAGTTCTTCTCAAATGAGCTTCAATATTTGTTAAATCCCCTAACAAGCACATTTGAGGATATTATGAGAGATGTACTCCTAGGAGTCTTGTTCTAATGTCTGAGAAATCATGCCAGAATGTATTAAATTTAGTGGAAGACCATGTGCAGTGCAGGAAGGAGCCCTCTTCAAGACCACATCTAAAGCACAAGCTGGATATTTCAGGTTTATATTTATGCAGCTTCTCTGGCGTGATGTAGGTTTGATGGAGAAAGTTATCATTGGTCAGCCTGTATCTGGAATTAATTGTGGTAGTTCAACTTTTTGACATAAGTCAGACCAGAGCTCTGGACGAATTGACATATTCATGTCCGACTCCCATCCCACCTGTTTCAGAGGTGTTTTGGGTGACAAATTATTTTCCAGTCCAACATTTTTACCAACTTCATGCCATGGTTTGATGACATGCATTAATACAGGGTTGTCAGTTCTAATAGAAATAGTTTTGGGCGTCCACTTATAAACAAAATCTGCAGGAGCAGTTTCTTTGAGTGCATGCATTCCAATTAAAACCCACGGTGGGATACTTTCCCTACCAAAAAGAAAAGAAACAAGTCGCATTTGGGCTGCCAAATAATGCTTTTTCAGATTTGGTAATTTAAGACCCCCCAATTTAAAGTCCCAGGTAAGTTTTTCAGCTGAAACCCTTGGAGGTTTACCATTCCATATGAATTGTCTAATATGTTTATTAAGGTTCTTAAAATAACTGAGTGGTAATGGAATCGGTAAGGACTGAAAGAGGTATTGCAGTCTAGGCAATATGTTCATTTTAATACAATTTATCTGGCCAGTCAAGGTAATAGGTAGATTTATCCATTTTTTCAGATCCTCTGTTATTTGACTAATTAGTGTCACATAATTAAGATTGTACAGATTCTTTAAATTTTCATCCACCATTATTCCAAGGTATCTTATCCCCTCTGGGGACCATTTAAATGGGCTCCTCTGTTGATATTCCACATTAAGTCTGAGAGGGGAAGAATTTCACTTTTTTCATAATTCACTTTATATCCTGAAACAAACCCAAAATGATGTAAAATTGATTGTAATTTAGCCAGACAATTGAAAGGGGTTTGTTAAATACAGAATAAGATCATCTGCCATAAGATTAACTTTATGTGTCGTCCTACCCACTTTTACCCCCTTTATCTCTGAATCTTGCCTGATTAACTCGGCCAAAGGCTCGATGGCGATAACAAAAAGGCCAGGGGACGAGGGGCCACCTTGTCGTTCAGGGGGAAAACAGTGGAAATTTGTCCGTTAGTAATAATTTTAGCTTGTGGTTTTCTATAAAGTGTATTAATCCAATCAATAAAATAAGAACCAAATCCAAATTTAGATAACACCTTGAATAAATGAGGCCATTCAAGCCTGTCAAAGGCTTTTTCAGCATCTGAAGTGACAGCTATACTGGGTTCAGCACTGGATGTTGCCTCATGAATAACATTAAACAACCTGCATAAATTATTGGCAGAGGATCTCTTCTGAATAAAACCCACCTGGTCTGGGTGTATCAGTTTTGGTAAATATTTACTCAGTCTATTTGCTAGAGCTTTAGAAATCACTTTATAATCAGCATTCAATAGGGAGATCGGTCTATAAGATGAGCACTTTAGGGGATCTTTGTTTTTTTTAGGGATCACTGTAATTATAGCCAAAAAAAAAGGAGTCAGGAAGGCTTTGTGTTCTGGAGTTCTGGATGCTAGATGTATTTATCCATGAGAAGAAACACAAGCAAATCCTTAAACGCTTTATAAAATTCAGGAGGAAACCCATCTTCCCCTGGTGATTTATAGGATTGTAAAGAAGATAAAGCCTCCTGGATTTCTTTTGAAGTAAATGGGAGATCCAAATCCCTCTTGTCCTAGATTAGATAAAAATGTATCTACTGCAGACAGATCTTCCGGTGATTCTGATTTATATAGATTAACATAAAAGTTTTTGAAGGTTTCATTTATTTCTTTTGGATTTTGGGTCATACATCCACATTCATTTTCAATTTGATTAATTGTTTTTAAACTTTCCTCCCTTTTTAACTGCCAAGAGAGGACTTTTTGAGCTTTTCCCCCCAATTCATAGTGCCTTTGTTTTGTTCTCAAAATATTCTTCTTAGCTCTATCAGTATTTAATGAATTATGCTTAAGTTTTTTATTGACCAATAAATTGTAAGTCTTTTTATCTTTATGATATTGAAAATTTTTCTGCAGGCTCAGAATTTTACTCTCAAAAATTTCCAATTCTGCTGTATAAGATTTTTAAGTATATTTGTATAGGAAATGATCTGTCCTCTTAAATAAGCTTTTAATGTATCCCATAATATGAAACTATTGGGTGAGGAGGTGCAATTTGTTTCACAAAATAGTTTGATTTGTTCCCTGATAAAAGTACAGAAGTCAGTTTTCTTTTGGAGGGTTGGATTCAAACGCCACTTGTATAAAGTTGGTCCTTTTTCTGGCATTTCGATAGACAGAGTAAGGGGGGGATGATCAGAGAGATTCCTTGGTAAATATTCGGACTCTAATGCTCTGTAACTCAACCGTGTTGCGCTCAGATCCGGAGAAAACATCACCACGCTTCCATTGTGGATGATCGGCCCTTTTTCTCTGGAGATCTTAGCGGCTATTCGGAGAATTCTCTCCCAATCCTGATACTTGAGCAGGCGGATGAGAATGGGTCTGGGCCGTTTCTGTGCCGGGGAGCGGAAGGTCAGGGACCGAAGCGCCCGTTCGATAATCAGCGGCTCGGGAAAGTGCTCTTTTCCCAGCACTGGGAATCCAGTCTGTGAAGAACTGCACCGGATCCGTTCCCTCTCCGCCCTCCTGCAGGTTAGCAATTCCCGAGAGGAAAAGTGATCAACAATCGAGCTTTGAGTCTTGTTACGAGATCTCAAGTCCATATTTCACCTGTCAGGCGATGTTGGAAGTAGAGCGGGTGTTATTTATAAGTTAAAATTGAGTTTTTCTCAGGAGCTCCTGAGCAGGCGTCTTCCTAGCTCAGCTGCATCACGCGACCCCCATTCATCTCCATTATTAACCATCACGGAAGAATAGGAAATATTGGAAAAACAAATTTCCGAGGACTTGGACGTATAGTGAAACTTTTTCCTAATCAATGCTGAACACGTTTTTATTCTGGTCTAAACCATTCAATCTGGGGACAAAACATGATTTAAGATATTTGGTGATTTAAAAAAAGTAGCTTGTTTGTCACAGACTGCTATAACTTATTTCTATACTTATATATATATATATATATATATATATACACATATACATGAATAAGCTAAATTATTATCAAATGTGGGAGTAAATTATAAGGGTTTGATCTTTAATGAGACCATGAGCTTTACAGATGGAACTAAGTTCCTCTCAGAGTCTGCAGGGAGACCTCTAGGCTCCATAGTGAGTAAGATGAAAATTGTGCCTGACCTTTTTCGGTATTTACAAAATTATTTAATTCTAAGGTTAGTTCAATTTTGTTTTATGTGGCAGGTGTGTGGGGCTTTAAGGAAAGTGTTTTTTTTTAATGTGCTTCAGAATAGTTCAATCCGGATTTTCCTTGGTTTGCATAAGTTCAGCACTAAATTAGCTCTCGAGGGGGATATGGGATGGGATCCATGCATTGTGAAGCAGAAAGTGGAAATGGTGCGTCCGTGGAACCGCCTGACTCAGCTGCCAGAGCACAGACTGACCAAGAAGGTCTTTAGGTGGGACTGTTCAAATCAGTATCCTTGGGCTAAAGAAATGGCAACAACATTTTCAGACTGTGATTTAAACTAAGTTTATAGAAACAAATTGCTTTGCAATCTAAAATTATTAAATGAAAAGTTGTTGATTGTTTTAAAGAACAGTGGAAATATGATCTATGTAGAAAAACTAAATTAAGGCTTTATATTCAATTTAAGGATGAATACAAAACAGAATCATATATTCTTTTAAATCTAAGTAGAAAACAAAGGTCCCTTTGTACCCAATTTAGAACTGGGACTTTGCCTCTGGCAGTAGAGGTGGGCAGGTTCAAAGGCCTTCCTGAGGAGGAGAGACTATGTACACTGTGTGATTTAAGTGTGGTGGAGGATGAGTTTCATTTTATTCTGTATTGTCCATTTTATTCTGATTTACAGGAGATTTTGTTCAGACAGGTGCAACATAAGAACCCATATATATTCTGGTTTTCAAATTATAAAATGTTGAGTCAGTTTTTTGAAAAGTACGTTTTTGCTTTAAGTCATTATATCTGTAAAGCCTGGGATCGAAGACACATTAAGTTGTATCCTCCTGTGTGATGTGGATATTGTTATGTTATGATGGACTGTACAGTTTCTGTGAATTTATGTCGGCAGCCATCTGAATATTGTTTTGTGAAATGTGTCTTGTAAGCCCATGAGGGCTGGGCACTTATGTGCAAGACACTGTAATCACATCAAATCAAATCAAATCATCATAAGAAAATAATATCAAACTACGTATGTTCCCCTCATCTGTACTGTACCATTTAAACTTTCTAAGAATCCTTACACTTCGTGCTGCGTGCGCACGGGGGTGGGGGGTGGGGGGGTCTGAAAGAACGAAGCCGATATGAATGAATGACCTGAGGGAATGAGCTCTTTCCTTATTATTAATAGTATAGATTAATGTGAACACAGGAACTGAAGAGAAACCGCTCAAAGTCAAGTTTGGCTCCATGAGATTTGGGAGAGTGAGGAGCCGATTCTCTGATGAAGAATCTTCCAGTCTGTTCCACAGCGACTCCACACACTAGAAGATCAGGAGAGGAAGATCTGGTGCGATCTGTCCTCTGTTGTCTTCGAGTGTGTGGTCTCTGAATCGGGGAAGACTGAAAAAAGCCTGTAATGTGTACTGGCCTTTACCGAATGCGGACGCAGCCAGCAACAGCGCGGAGACAGGTGGTGGAGCGAGGTCAAAACGACCAATAGGAGCTCTTCTCTCTTCCACCAGTGTTGGCCCCGCCCACTGGGTTCAGTCAGATTCGCAACCAAAACTTCTGAATTCAAAACCAAAGCTTTTTTCTGTTTTGATCTAAAAAAAAAAAAATTGGTGGGGTTGCCACTTAAATTATTTACTTCTCAGATCTATTCTATTTGATTGAGCTTTTATTTTTTAATTGCACCTTTATGTTTTTTGGTCTCAACTCTCTTTCTTGTTTGCAAAACCGTTTTTGATTTATTGAATAATAAAGACACAAAATTACCTCCATACCCAGGCACATTCCCGGCGAGAGCCCCGCGTGCGCCCGGGGTATAAGCTCTACAGTCACCCCCAGCAGAAGCTCCACCCAGGACCCCAGCAGGAGCTCCACCCAGGGCCCCAGCAGAAGCCCCACCCAGGGCCCCAGCAGAAGCCCCACCCAGAGCCCCAGCAGAAGCTCCACCCAGGGCCCCAGCAGAAGCCCCAGCAGGAGCCCCACCCAGGGCCCCGGCTGAAAAACAATATGTGCCCGAAGCTGGAGCCCAACCCACGTTCCCGGCGAGAGCCCCGCGTGCGCCCAGGGTTTGAGCCCTACATCTGCCCCCACCAAAAGCTTCATCCAGACCGACAGCATGAGCCCAAACCAGATCCCCAGCAGAAGAAACACGTTCATCCTGAGCTGGGGCCCCATTCACATTCCTGGCGAGAGCCCCGCATTCGCCCAGGGTTCAAGCCCTACATGTGCCCCCAACAGAAGCCCCACCCAGACCCACAGCAGTAACCTCACCCAGGCCCCCAGCAGCAGCCCCCCTCAGCCCCCAGCAGCAGTCCCCCTCAGCCCGCAGCAGCAGGCCACCTCAGCCGCCAGCAGCAGTCCCCCTCAGCCCGCAGCAGCAGCCCCCCTCAGGCCCCACAGGCCCCCAGCAGCAGCCCTCCTCCGGCCCACCTCAGGCCAACAGCAGCAGCCGCCCTCAGGCCCCCAGCAGCAGCCCCCCTCAGGCCCCTCAGGCCCCCAGCAGGAGCCCCCCTCAGGCCCCCAGCAGCAGCCCTCCTCCGGCCCCCCTCAGGCCAACAGCAGCAGCCCTCCTCCGGCCCCCCTCAGGCCCCCAGCAGAAGCCCACCTCAGGCCATCAGCCGCAGCCTCCCTCAGGTCCCCCTCAGGCACCCAGCAGAAGCCCCACTCCGGCCCCCCTCAGGCCAAAGGCAGCAGCCCTCCTCCGGCCCCCCTCAGGCCAACAGCAGCAGACCTCCTCCGGTCCCCCTCAGGCCCCCAGCAGCAGCCCCCCTCAGGCCCCTCAGGCCCCCACCAGCAGCCCACCTCAGGTCCTCAAGCCCCCCTCAGGCCCCTCAGGCCCCCAGCAGCAGCTCCCCTCAGGCCCCTCAGGCCCCACGCAGCAGCCCACCTCCGGCCCCCCTCAGGCCAACAGCAGCAACCCTCCTCCGGCCCCCCTCAGGCCAACAGCAGCAGCCCACCTCAGTTCCTCCTCAGGCCCCCCTAAGGCCCCTCAGTCCCCCAGCAGCAGCCCACCTCAGGTCCTCCTCAGGCCCCCCTCAGGCCAACAGCAGCAACCCTCCTCCGGCCCCCCTCAGGCCAACAGCAGCAGCCCACCTCAGTTCCTCCTCAGGCCCCTCAGGCCCCCAGCAGCAGCCCTCCTCCGGCCCCCCTCAGGCCAACAGCAGCAGCCCACCTCAGGTCCTCCTCAGGCCCCCCTCAGGCCCCCAGCAGCAGCCCACCTCAGGCCCTCCTCAGGCCCCACCTCCGGCCCCCCTCAGGCCAACAGCAGCAGCCCACCTCAGGTCCTCCTCATGCCCCCCTCGGGCCCTCAGCAGCAGCCCCCCTCAGACCCTCCTCAGGCCCTCAGCAGGAGTCCCCCTCAGCCCGCAGCAGCAGCACCCCTCAGCCCCCAGCAGCAGCCCCCCTCAGGCCACACAGGCCCCCAGCAGCAACCCTCCTCCGGCCCCCCTCAGGCCAACAGCAGCAGCCCTCTTCGGGCCCCCCTCAGGCCAACAGCAGCAGCCCACCTCAGGTCCTCCTCAGGCCCCCCTCAGCAGCAGCCCCCCTCAGGCCCCGCATGGCCCCCAGCAGCAGCCCACCTCAGGTCCTCCTCAGGCCTCCTCAGGCCCCCCTCAGGCCCCCAGCAGGAGCCCCCCTCCGGCCCCCCTCAGGCCAACAGCAGCCGCCCTCCTCCGGCCCCCCTCAGGCCAACAGCAGCAGCCCCCCTCAGGCCCCCACCAGCAGCCCACCGCCGGCCCCCCTCAGGCCCCCAGCAGCAGCCCACCTCAGGTCCTCCTCAGGCCACCAGCAGCCCACCTCAGTTCCTCCTCAGGCCCAACTCAGGCCAACAGCATCAGCCCACCTCAGGTCCTCCTCAGGCCCCCCTCAGGCCTCTCAGGCCCCCAGCAGGAGCCCCCCTCCGGCCCCCCTCAGGCCAACAGCAGCCGCCCTCCTCCGGCCCCCCTCAGGCCAACAGCAGCAGCCCCCCTCAGGCCCCCACCAGCAGCCCACCGCCGGCCCCCCTCAGGCCCCCAGCAGCAGCCCACCTCAGGTCCTCCTCAGGCCACCAGCAGCCCACCTCAGTTCCTCCTCAGGCCCAACTCAGGCCAACAGCATCAGCCCACCTCAGGTCCTCCTCAGGCCCCCCTCAGGCCTCTCAGGCCCCCAGCAGCAGCCCTCCTCCGGTCCCCCTCAGGCCCCCAGCAGCAGCCACCCTCAGGCCCCTCAGGCCCCCAGCAGCAGCCCTCCTCCGGCCCCCCTCAGGCCCCAGCAGCAGCCCACCTCAGGTCCTCCTCAGGCCCCCCTCAGGCCCCTCAGGCCCCCAGCAGCAGCCCTCCTCCGGCCCCCCTCAGGCCAACAGCAGCAGCCCCCCTAAGGCCCCTCAGGCCCCCAGCAGCAGCCCCCCTCAGGCCCCTCAGGCCCCCAGCAGCAGCCCTCCTCCGGCCCCCCTCAGGCCAACAGCAGCAGCCCCCCTCCGGCCCCTCAGGCCCCCAGCAGCAGCCCTCCTTCGGCCCCCCTCAGGCCCGCCTCAGGCCCCCAGCAGCAGCCCACCTCAGGTCCTCCTCAGGCCCCCAGCAGCAGCCCTCCTCCGGCCCCCCTCAGGCCAACAGCAGCAGCCCACCTCAGGTCCTCCTCAGGCCCCCCTCAGGCCCCTCAGGCCCCAGCAGCAGCCCACCTCAGGTCCTCCTCAGGCCCCCCTCAGGCCCCTCAGGCCCCCAGCAGCAGCCCTCCTCCGGCCCCCCTCAGGCCAACAGCAGCAGCCCCCCTCAGGCCCCTCAGGCCACCAGCAGCAGCCCTCCTCCGGCCCCCCTCAGGCCCCCAGCAGCAGCCCCCCTCAGGCCCCTCAGGCCCCCAGCAGCAGCCCTCCTCCGGCCCCCCTCAGGCCAACAGCAGCAGCCCCCCTCAGGCCCCTCAGGCCCCCACCAGCAGCCCACCGCCGGCCCCCCTCAGGCCCCCAGCAGCAGCCCACCTCAGGTCCTCCTCAGGCCACCAGCAGCCCACCTCAGGCCCGACTCAGGCCAACAGCAGCAGCCCACCTCAGGTCCTCCTCAGGCCCCCCTCAGGCCTCTCAGGCCCCCAGCAGCAGCCCTCCTCCGGTCCCCCTCAGGCCCCCAGCAGCAGCCACCCTCAGGCCCCTCAGGCCCCCAGCAGCAGCCCACCTCCGGCCCCCCTCAGGCCAACAGCAGCAGCCCACCTCAGGTCCTCCTCAGGCCCCCCTCAGGCCCCTCAGGCCCTCAGCAGCAGCCCTCCTCCGGCCCCCCTCAGGCCAACAGCAGCAGCCCTCCTCCGGCCCCCCTCAGGCCAACAGCAGCAGCCCCCCTCAGGCCCCTCAGGCCCCCAGCAGCAGCCCTCCTCCGGCCCCCCTCAGGCCCCCAGCAGCAGCCTCCCTCAGGCCCCTCAGGCCCCCACCAGCAGCCCACCGCCAGCCCCCCTCAGACCCCCAGCAGCAGCCCACCTCAGGTCCTCCTCAGGCCACCAGCAGCCCACCTCAGTTCCTCCTCAGGCCCAACTCAGGCCCCCAGCAGCAGCCCCCCTCAGGCCCCTCAGGCCCCCAGCAGCAGCCCTCCTCCGGCCCCCCTCAGGCCAACAGCAGCAGCCCCCCTCAGGCCCCCCTCAGACCCCCAGCAACAGCCCCCCTCCGGCCCCTCAGGCCCCCAGCAGCAGCCCACCTCAGGTCCTCCTCAGGCCACCAGCAGCCCACCTCAGTTCCTCCTCAGGCCCAACTCAGGCCAACAGCAGCAGCCCACCTCAGGTCCTCCTCAGGCCCCCCTCAGGCCTCTCAGGCCCCCAGCAGCAGCCCTCCTCCGGTCCCCCTCAGGCCCCCAGCAGCAGCCACCCTCAGGCCCCTCAGGCCCCCAGCAGCAGCCCTCCTCCGGCCCCCCTCAGGCCAACAGCAGCAGCCCACCTCAGGTCCTCCTCAGGCCCCCCTCAGGCCCCTCAGGCCCCCAGCAGCAGCCCTCCTCCGGCCCCCCTCAGGCCAACAGCAGCAGCCCTCCTCAGGCCCCCCTCAGGCCCCAGCAGCAGCCCATCTCAGGTCCTCCTCAGGCCCCCCTCAGGCCCCTCAGGCCCCCAGCAGCAGCCCTCCTCCGGCCCCCCTCAGGCCAACAGCAGCAGCCCCCCTCAGGCCCCTCAGGCCACCAGCAGCAGCCCTCCTCCGGCCCCCCTCAGGCCAACAGCAGCAGCCCCCCTCAGGCCCCCCACAGGCCCCCAGCAGCAGCCCACCTCAGGCCTTCCTCAGGCCCCCAGCAGCAGCCCACCTCAGGTCCTCCTCAGGCCCCCCTCAGGACCCCAGCAGCAGCCCTCCTCCGGCCCCGCTCAGGCCCCTAGCAGCAGCCCACCTCAGGCCCTCAGCAGCAGCCCTCCTCTGGCCCTCCTCAGGCCAACAGCAGCGGCCCCCCCTCAGGCCCCTCAGGACACCAGCAGCAGCCCTCCTCTGTAAATACTTTTTAATTTACTGACATCTTCATTATGAAAATGTAAAAGAAAATAAACTAAAAAAAAAAAAAAAAAACCAAATGTTGAAGAATCCGTCTTTGAAAAGTGCAGTTTACATGTTTACATGATGGAAGAGGAGTCTGAAGAACCTTTTAAGCCCTACACCTCAAGTTCTTATGTACTGTTGTCAGCAAGGCTGTGTGGTTGTTTTGAAAATTGGGGGGGGACCTACAACTGTGTGTGTGTGTGTGTGTGTGCGTGAGAGAGAGAGAGAGAGAGAGAGAGAGAGAGAGAGAGAGAGAGAGAGTTACATGATATACAAAGACTCATCCGTGCCGTCGGTTCAACCTGAATCATCGAACAACCCAGCTTCACAACCCTGAATCTAGACACAACACTTCCAGATGTTTTACTCTTAACACACACAGGACTGAGGGCTGAATCCTTGGTCTGAAGATGTGTGTGAAAGAGTGATATATTTGCATCACAAAACTGTTGTCAAAAAAGTCAGCTTGGCACTATTTTCTCTCCCTTCTTATCACTCGGCGGTGCGGAGATGGTAACAGCTAGAGCTAGAGCTAGCTCGCTCTTTTCTAGCGGTAAACCAAGTGAAACCAGCACGGCTGCCAGCTGGAGGCGACGCGGAGTGATATGATGGGAGAGAAAATAGTGCCAAGCGTTTACGAGGTCTGACTTTTTGTCAACAATGGTTTGTGATGCAAATATATCAGTCTTTCGCACACACATTGGTTTGAGAAGAAAAACGCTTTATTTTCGGGACCCCAGCAAACTTGCTGGACTACTTTCCTCTGGACCTAAACCGGACAGGATCTCTGCTCACTGGATGCTGTCAGGGGTCAGTCTGTGTGAATGAATAACACTGCTGAGGGGGATGCCATACAGATTCATGTCAAAAATCCCAATTTATCCCTTTAAAAATAATTCTTTTCAAATCGCTCGATCAGCTCATTGGTTCTTTTCTATGGGGTAATAAAAATCCACGTATCAAAAGATCAGTGTTACAGCTTCCTAAACATCTTGGTGGTTTAGCGTTGCCCAATCTCTTGCACTACTACTGGTCATGTAATATTCAGAAACTTTTGTACTAGATCACCCACACGTCAGATGAAGAGCGCCCTGCATGGGTTGATATGGAGTTGGCATCTTCCAAACTTTTCTTAATTCCCTGGTCTGCTCCCAACTCCCGTTGACTGTCTCCAACTTTACCTCAAACCCAATGGTAACTAACTATTAGAATCTGGATTCAAATTAGAAAAAACCTGGGCCTCCACAGGACCTCAGACCTTTCTCCTGTTGCAAATAATCCCCTATTTCTGCCCTCTTGCACTGATTTAACCTTCCAGATCTGGTCTGAAAAAGGGATAACTAAATTTAAAGACCTTTACAACCAAGGGACCTTCATGTCTTTTTTAGAGCTCTCGGAGAAATTTGATTTGCCCATGTCTCACCTATTTGTTTTTTTTTTTTCAGATCAGACATTTCATTCAGAATCAGAACCCCAAATTCACCAGTCGCCCTCCAGAAACTCTAGTTGACTCACTGTTAAAGTCCGAGTTAAGCAAAATCAGCCATTTTCTTCTTAACACCTTAAATAGGTCATAAATGTATTTCTTTACAACATACAAAAGCCATTCCTCCATTAATGATTTAATTTTGGAGGTAGACTTCACAGACTTTTTTTCACAGACTTTTTTCAGCGCTTCTGTGTTCAGGATTTAATGGGCGTGTCAGAAATCAGGGTTACGTTACGTAACGCGGCCCTCATTGGCATAAACCCGCCCCCCGGATGCTGAGCGATATAAATACATCTAGTGCATTAGCATCAGTGGTTTTCCCTCTAGCTTTCGAGTCTCAGACAGCATCTCGTACAACAGTTTGCAGCTAGCTAACCAGTCAGCCAGTCAGCTAACCAGGCATGTCACCTCCTCGTCGCTCGTGCAACTTTCCTGCGTGCCACAGTGTGCAGGGTAACAATGCCGTTAGCTAAATAAACCTGCGAGTTGCCCTCGTCCCCGGGGGGGTCGGGTCACCCCGGGCCCGCCACCGCGTCACGAGGCGCGGCGGGGTCTGGAAGGCCTCCTTGCCGGGGGTCGCGGGAGTTCCTCCGCGGGGCGCTGTCCGCCGCCGCCGCGGAAAGCGGGTCGGTTTCGGAGGGGGTCGGGTCGGCGGTCGGCGGCGGCGGCTCTGGACGCACGCCGGGCCCTTCCCGCGGATCTCCCCAGCTGCGGACCCGCGGGTGGGGGAGCCGCGGGTCGACTCGGCTGGCGCCTAGCAGCTGGCTTAGAACTGGTGCAGACCGGGGGAATCCCACTGTTTAATTAAAACTAATAAATTACTATTCTGATGGAGACTGTGAGGAACGAGGCTGAGCACTCTCAGCATCTGACTCAGTCAGTTTCTGGCTCTGATGGCTTAAATTGGTAGGGCTGGGTCCATCTGAGGCTGGGAGCGCTAGCCTCCATTGTCAGTTACATGGAGGCGGCTTCACTCCCGCTGTGGGTGTGGCTCCAGCACTTATAGCTGACACGCCCCCAGCGTTTCACAGCAGAGAGAAGTGCTTGTTTTTCCATGATTTTGAGACCTTATTTTATATACTTAGCAACTTTTTTAATCATTCAAATTTGGCTCAGTGGTTAATGACACATGTTTATGCAGTGTGACAAACTCATTACACAAATTTATTTCTGCTTAAAGCTTGTGTCCGGAATTTCCGTTCGTTTCTAATGTATGTATCATTTTTTAACAGAGCTTAAATGTGTCAGTCTGGTTCGATACTTCACTATAATATCAGCATAAAGCAATATAAAAATGTATTTACGAGCCCCGCCTTCGTCTCATAGATCCCCATGTTATCCGAAAAAGCACCGGTCAGCGTCAGCCAATAGATTTCGAGCTTCCGCCTTGTCGTGCCGTCAATTCAAGTGTGCCAGAGAGCACGGCCACTCGCCCAGGCAGAGGTGAGTTAGCTCCGCAGCAGCCGCCACGCTCACCTCGGATATATCCACTGTCTGCTGAACATCCACCGTAAACAGCTCAACATGAAGGATGCTGTAGGAGTCGGAGGCTCCCACATGTTCTGGTCCTGTCCAAGGCTTGCCACATTCTGGTCTGAAATCTTCAGAATTCTCAGGGCAGCATACAACATTACTATCTCCCCTGAACCTCTCTTGGCTTTGTTTGGAACCCCTCTGGAGCCTCTGACTTCTAAAGTTATACAAACTGTTCTCGCCTTTACCACCCTACTAGCTGGGCGACTCATACTCCTCAACTGGAAAAACCCTCACCCCCCGTGTCATGGCAGATGGATGAAGGAGGTGTCAGGTTCTTTTCCTTAAAAAAAATTAGGACATGAAAACAGAATGAAACAGGCAGAAATCGAAGATATTTGCAAGGAGAGGAGAATCTGTTCGCTCAAGAGCTCACTTCATTTCACTCTGCCTGAGCTAAGTTTTCTCTCAGCTTTTATTCACAAACTCAGGGTGGGGCTTACAAGTGTTTGGGATAACATTGGTTTCAACATCCTGCTT
The DNA here is from genome assembly GCF_902148845.1 of Salarias fasciatus. NCBI lineage: Eukaryota > Metazoa > Chordata > Actinopteri > Blenniiformes > Blenniidae > Salarias > Salarias fasciatus. The sequence goes on from NC_043754.1 coordinate 18,461,122, forward strand.
GTATAGAAAAAATGCAACAGATGCATCAGTGGCAACAGGAAAAGGGTAACACACACTCTGTCAGCACAGATAAGATGCTCTCAGTCAGCATTCTGGAGAATGCAGGTAAGTCACTCATCCTGCTGAGTCCACTTAAGCTTCATGTGCAGTTCAAGACAACATTTAACAGTGAATGCAGTTAGCAATGATAATCAAACAGAATATTGCCAACAGGAGGTGCATTTTCTCTTCATGGTTCCCCAAATTTGTTTGAGAAGACTTGGAGACCTCTCTTAAAATACAATGAATCATTGACATCCATGCCTGATAGTGATGACTGAGCCCTCCCTTCATTTTATGTTTTATTGATTTATTTTAGGACTTATTTATTTTTGATTAATTAATTTGTTTGTTTTTAATGTCATTTAGCTATTTTTTGTTGTTTTTCTTTTGTTTTTGTATTTGCTGTATATTCTGTGTTGTTTGCATTGGGACAATACACATTCATTGAGAACCTCTCTCCTTTGGGGTGGGGTAGGGGGTGGGTGGATGTTTAAAAATATTAGAAAAAATGATATTCTGGAAGTTCTGTCCATCACACTGTGTCATATGTTGTATTGAAATTGCTTCCAATAAAGATAGTTAATAATAAAAAAATAAGTACTCTGTAATGATCATCCTGCCCCCAGCCAGGGACGGGATTATGTTTTTTTTTTTTTGTAAGACATTCCGTAAGTCACGCAAAATTGTGCCTCTTACTTACCTTTATTAAGCCAAATTGTGTGTTGAAGGGACATGTACTTTGTTGTGCGTGTTTTCAGCGCCTGAAGACTGCCCAGGGGGCAGAAACGTCGGGCGGCAAAACACGCGATTTAACTTTCACTTTCATTTTTGCCATATTTGCGCCCCATGTTTCAATTTGTGCCTTAAACCAGCCTTTTCCCGTGATTTTTCTGATAATTCGGGCCTGGTTCAATATGGCAAATGATGAGGAATGGACCGTGTTTCACTGCTAAAAGCGCCGTGGCCTGTGTGCTTTTTTGATGCTCAGCTGGAGTGCGGTGTGGAATGTTTGCTGGCGTTTATAGAAGCAGTGCGTTAACGTGCCCAGCCCTAAAAGAAATAATACATATTTAAAGAAGTAACAAACTTTTTGGGAAAATATAAGGTAAAATGAAAAATGAAAAGTAAAATGAAAGTACCAATATTTAGATTCAAAATGTAGGGAGCAAAAGTAAAAAGTTGTCAGAAAAATAAATACTTCTAAAAGTAAAAAGTACCTGAAAATTTTACTTAACTACAGTAAGTATTTGTACTTCGTTACTTGCCATCACTGGTCATGGATGCACAATTTAAACAAACCAGCATACCATGGGACAGTGACAGCTGAAAATACCTTCATGCCAAACAATCAGTCCTGGTCCAGGCCGATCAACCAGGAAGGCAAAACACAATCCGTGGCTGCGATGTGTCCAATCAAGCTAATCTAAGAAAAGAAAAAAAACCCATTAAAACCAGTAAAAACATTGAACACAACAACAAAACATTGAACATCTGGTCGTTCTCAAAGTCAGTCATCAATGTCAATGTTAGTTTGTTAGTAAGTTAGTTTGTCAGTCTTCACTAGGTATGGCTCGATACCACTTTTTCACATCCGATACCGATATCGATACTGCAGCCTTGGGGATTGGCTGATACCGATTCGATACCGATATGATTCTTTTTGTCTTTCTCAAAGTTGTTAAAAATAGATGGATGTAATTTGCTTAATACTGACATCTAAAAATACCACGTTCAGAAACCGGAATTTGGTTGTAACTTTTTATTTCTTACAAACTTTTTATTTCTTTCAAAATAAAACACCACCATCACCTTCAAAATAATCTCCATTCGCATTAATGCAACGCTCCAGCCGCTTCTGCCAGACCTAGAAAAGACGACGTCTCTTCTTTTAGTCCGTAGTGGCAGATTAGACAACAGTTCAGGTCTTCCCAAAGACCAGACCTTCTCCTCCAGATCTTCTCCTCCAGAACGTGTCCAAGGAACGTCACTTTCAGCTGCAGCTGAGCTCAGGAAGCCCGGTGGCCTTCCCCAGGAAGACGGTTCAGGAGTAGAACAGTGTCAGGCTCTTCAAGCTTCCTTCAACCTTTCAGTCTGAAAACATCATCCTCATACTGTATCAGAGTTCCCCACCTGACAGGTCCAGATCCAGATCCCCCCCACTGCCGACGTATAAACTCCCAGACTAGAGACAAAGTCCTGGGCCAAATGTGAAGCATTATTCACCCTTTTAGGTAAATGCAGGTAAATATTGCCTTTCAGGATCCAATCTGAGTTAAAATAATGCAGCAGACAGGTCAGACAGGTCAACGACTGGACAGTAGCATGAGTCAGAGGTCCAAAAGACAAAACGATTTTAAAATCAGCAGATTTTGAAGTAGCAGATAGTACAGTTCAGTTGATTTCTATAAAATCTTGGAAAAATGTCCACCCATCAGGTCCTCCTCATCTTGGTGTAAAAGGAATTGGTACTAAACATCACTGAATCATTCATTGACTTCATGAGACATTCAATACCTCCCATGACTTCTGGACAAACATTCCATTTTCTATCTGTAGCAATTAGACATTCAGCGCCAGTGAGGTTTAGCCGATGCTAAATCTGAGTAATCTCTTTATAGTTAGCCCACAAATACTCCAACTAAATCAAATAAAGGTGCAAATGTAATTCATTTCAGTAGATTTCAAAGTTCAGAATATAGATTCATAGAGAGTAACAAATTCTTGCAGCACAGTCATGTAAAAACATTGTCGTGCTGGTTTTGGTGTGTCGAAGGGGAAGGTCGAGATAAACCTTTCACCTCTGTCTCCCCCTCCACTCAGTTTGAAAACCCGGAATATGACCTCCAAGCAGAGTTGGGATCCGTTACTCAAAAAAGTAAAGAGTTATCCGTTACCATAGGTGAAAGTAAGCCGGAACGCCGTGCCGGTAAGAAATATACTGGCCTCTTCTACAGGAACACCCCGGAACGCCTCTGAAAAGCAACTTTCACTCATGCATACAAAGCGAGCCCTTTCTTTTTTCAAGCAAATTTTACCGAAATAAGTGTAACATTGATGAATACATAAAACTCATCTCCAGACTACATCTTCTGTGACGTGTTGAACAAGGTTAATGCGCCTGACGAGCACTGGAGTACTCGCTTACTGTGACAGGTTGCAGCTTGTAGCGGCAGTCACTCGCTGTAGCGTAACGTTAATCCAATGTCCACTGTTGTGTGTTTTTTGCAGACAACAGGGTAGTCATTTTTGCAAAATAAACAAACATAAATCCACAAGTAATAAATTGTGAGGGTTCACGCATCGTAAAATATTCTACATCTCTCTGTCATGCGAGCAGCATCACTCCGTCCGCAAACAAGCACACGTGGAAGTGAGGTAAACTCACTGCGTTCTTTTCATTGGATGGCTGGTTGCCTAGGTGACGTAAGGACACCCCCCCCCCCCGGTCCCCGTCTCAAGAGACAACCAGGACAGGTCAAAAATGCAAAGAAAAATAAAAAAAAACATTTAACTAAAAACAACATATACATATATATACACATATATATATAAATATACACACACACATATATATATATATATATACATATATTATATTATATTGGGGGCCGCCACAGTATGGCGGCCCCCAGCGGCGCCTGCCGCCGGGGGCCGCCATACTGTTTGGTGCCGCAAGGCATCATGGGAGGGGATTGTCCGGGCCATTTCAAGATGGATTTTGTGTTAAAATGTACTTCGTTTTGTTATAGGTGTGTTAAGTTATTGTTTTTCTATGTGTTGATGCCTTTTTTCTGGTCTTTTTATGTTAAGTTTCATTTACGTTATGTTGGACCAACAGTGGGAAGGGTCGTTGTGAGAGTGAGGTGGCCTCTGTGCCGGCACTGTTTGGTGTGAGCGACATGCGCCCAGTAGACATTAGTTGTAACAACAATAAAGGCTTTGTTATTGCTAAGGGGCAGCAGTCCTTGTTGATTGTTGGCTCCGTCGTGAAGAGGACACCGCGGCCGTCACAACATGTATTACATTTAAACATTCAAAGTAACATTCAAACAATTAAAAAAAATTATGCTTTCAAGGATGTCAAAAAAAGAGCAGGCTTTATCAATATCTGTCTTGTACGATGCTTGCACACTTTGCATACAAACTGAAACATTTTTTTGCACAGTTCCTGCAAGAATCTTACCTTACTTTCACCCCTGCACACACCTATAAATAAGGTCCAGGTGTCAAAAAACCGGAGTTGCCCTTTAAGGTCCTAGAAGTTTCATTCTGAAAATGGCAAAAATTAAGTTTACCAAACCAAACCTCAAGATGCCCTTTCACCAACTGCATTCATTGCTGCTTATAGCAGAGCACTCGATGTTGACAGGTGCTTAAGATTCACTTTTTCCGATACCTAATAAAAGTGATTCTTCTCAGATTCCTCTTAAAGCCCCTCTTCTTAGAAGAGTCATCAGTGAAGCAGACTTTGTGGTTTTCAGCAGGATGTGTGCAAAGGAACCTTGAAAAATGCATGTTGGCATTTGTGTGTGTGTGTGTGTGTGTGTGTGTGTGTGTGTGTGTGTGTGTGTGTGTGTGTGTGTGTGTGTGTGTGTGTGTGTGGGGGGGGTGTGAATGGGCTCAAAGAAAGAGAGTTTATAAAGACAGAACACGGATTCAGGAAATACAGGAGATTCATAAAGATTTTGCTTCAAAAATAAATATGAGAAATGTATTATGTCTCGAGTGAATTTCATAAATTTCTTCTTTCAAATGTACAATGTTATTAAATGAAAGCCTCATTCTGAAGGTCAACTAGGAAACTCAATACTCATTAAAATGAAGGGCACTAATTCAACAGGGAACTGAACCATCTTAAAGGCTTAAGAAGCACCTTCTATGGTCTAAGTATTGGGGTCTTTGCATGTCTATGGGGTTTAACCCTTGATTCATGCAAAAAAAAAGTGGATTTTTTTTTTTTTTTCAAGAATTCAATAATTGATATTATTCTTCAAACGGGACTTCTTTGCACAGACCACATTTTTGATTTTGGATGTTGGCTTGATCTGTTGGGCATGTGTAGATACAACACAGAAACAACATAGTCTGCAAATGAAGAGAATGAAATCTGGAACAAGGCTCCTCAAAGATTTTTATCTTTGAAGAATTAACAATCCATATGTTGATCATAAACAGATATCACTGCATCTTCCGATCTCAAAATAAGGATTTCTTTTCATCTCAACATTGACTGTGTAAATCAGGGTTTGACAACCTTTGGCACGTGTGCAGTGGGTGGCACGTCATGGCATAAACACTGGCATTCTGATACCTTTCAGTGTTACGATGATGCGCGACTTGATTTCCTGAGTTTGGGTTACAGCTCCTGCCCCCATTCCCCGCAGCACTGTCACCATGGTTACTCCCACCCAAACTCTCAAGAGAACCGCACATCACAGATGTCAACAATGGCTGCGTCGGCTGCTAAAATCTAAAATCAGAGCATTCCAGTCTTCATGAATGAAAGAGTATGGCTTTGTGCTCTTAAAAGACCGTGCAGTGTGCACTTTATGTTGCGAGACCTGTTGTTTGCCGGACATCTAGCATCAAGCGACATTTTGAGACGAGGCATGAGAAGACTTTCAAAGACGACACAGACAAAGCAGAGTCAATTAAATGTGTCCAGTTATGAAAAAGCAAGGCAGCTCTCCTCAAAGTCTTCACCACTGCGAAAAATCATGGGACAGAAGCAAACTATCACACTGCTCACTCCATTGTGAAGAATGACAAACCTTTAATGCATGGCGAATTTATAAAGGAGGCTTTTCTCAGTTGCTCTGATGTTCTTTTTGACGACTTGCTAAATAAAGAGTCAATCAAATCATGAATGAAGGACATTCCCACACCAGCCAGAAGTGTTCAGCGACATATGGATGACATGGCCAAAAATGTCAGAGATCAGCAAACAGCTGTACTGAGAGATGCTGCATAATTTAGCATTGTACTTGATGAAAGCGTGGAGGTGAATGACATCCCGCGTTTGATAATCATTCAAGATTCAAGATTCAAGACTTTAATTGTCACATGCACAGAAAAAAAACACACAGGCTTAATGACAAGCAGTGACATTCTTAGATTGCAAGCTTCCCGGCAGCATAAAGAAAGAAGTAACAATAACTTAAGATGTTTAAGAGCAAAAACAATGAAATTGTGCAAGAATTTTAAAAAAAGTACAATCTGCATACAATCTGAACAAAAGGGTGTACACACTTTTATACAAAGTACAAAACAATAAAATCTATGTACCACACAATATGTAAAAAAATAAAAAAAACTTTCAGGTTTAGCAGCAAAGTGTGTCATGTATTATAAAGTGCACAATGCTTGCCTGCACAGTCATGTATGGCATTTATTTAACACTTGTTAAGGAGACGAATGGCTTGAGGAAAGAAACTGTTAGCGAGTCGGGTGGTACGTGATCTCACACTCCTGAAGCGCCTCCCTGAGGGTAGGAGCTCGAAAAGTGAGTGCTGTGGATGTGTGTTGTCCTTTATGATGTTGTGGACCCTCCTGATGACCCTACTTGTGTAAATGTCCTGCAGGGATGGGAAGATCACTCCAGAGATTTGGTTTTTATCACACGCTGGAGTGACTTCCTGACCAACAAGGTGCAATTACCGTACCAAACAGTGATTGCGCTGGTGAGCACACTCTCGACTGCTCCTCTGTAGGAGGAGGTACTGGTCCTCATGGCAAGGTACTGTGATTCAGCTGTCAGAGAGGAACTGTGCTGCTTGAAGCCAATATGCCTGATATAACAAAAGGTGAAGACATAGCCAAGGCATTCATTGACCATTTTGAGGAACAAGGGATTGACATGGGCAAAGTGTTTGCAGTGACCACAGACGGCGCTTCCGCCATGGTTGGGAGACAAAAGGGAACTGTCAACCCCTCATGAAGCTCGATTGCATTATACACCAAGAAAATCTGTGTGCCGAAATGTCAGCTTCAGATCTCAATGAAGTAATGGCCAAGGTGGCAAAGATTATCAACTTCGTCGTGAAGCGGTCCGCTCTGACGCTCCGCCAGTTCCAGTCCCTGCTGGAGGAGCTGGACAGCGCATACAAAGATCTCCCTCTCCACTCAGCAGTGAGATGGCCAAGCTGCAGAAAAGTTCTGGAGCATTTTGTCAGCTGCTTTGACGCAATCAAGGCCTTTCTGGCTGATAAAGGTCAAAACTATCCAGAGCTCAACGAGCTCAATCTCTACATATCCCAGTGAGCAGATGTTTTCACACATCAAACATGTGCACAACTCCAACTGCAGTCGGTGAACAAACCAACATTCTGAGGCATGTTTGCTGCTGCTCAAAGTCATAAACTTCAAGCCCCAGATCACAGTGAGGAGCCAAGAAAAGCAGGGTCTGGGATCACACTGACTGGTAGGCATCTGTTGTATTCCACACTTGTATTCAGTTTAAATGTGTAGCTGTTTGTCCATGTCTTTGAAATGTTGATGTGGCTATTTTGTTATAATACAGATATAGTAGGCCTACTGTTTTTATTGTTCTGAAATGATATACCACGTATATGGTGCAGAGGATTTTTTTTTTTTAAGAAAATAATGTGCAATAATATGCAATCATATAGTAAAATCACTGTTATGGCTGCTTTGTTACAATATACAGACATAGTACAGTTGTACTGTAGTCTCAGTTTTTGCCTCCCTTACCAGTGGAATGTTTATGAAAGCAGTTTTTGGGGTTAATAACAGGAAAAATTTCTTTGGATGTGTCTCTGTTAGAGTCAAATAAAATTCCAAGTATGTTGGACATGTTTTTGTATTTTGTGATAATTTAACTTACTAATACCTAATAAGTAATACTCGTTACTCATAAGTTATCTACTTGCATTCTAGTTGATATTGACACACTCACTGAGAAGAACATTTCAAAACGGCCCTCCCTGTCAAAAAGGTTGCCAACCGCTGGTGAGAATCAAATACAGAAAAAAAAAAAAAAACACTTGATACTACATCCTGCTGTGATCATGTGGACACAGTGTCACACGTGGCCGGCCAAACTCACACTATGCTGTCTGTCAAGAGGGAAAGAACCAGTTGCATCCTTTCACTCACCCCAGCAAGCTGATCGTGATGGCATCTCTGACTCTGGCTCTTTGCCTTTCTTTTCTGCTCACATGGAAGATGGGTAAGCTTCATTTGTGTGACTCAAATGTGCGGTAAGCCAGTTTACATTATTTTTCATTGTCCTCTGTTTCCCATTTCTTCAAGTTCCTGGTCAGAAACTGTCTTCATCTGATCGTCAGGAGAGAAGTTTTGTCTCGGCTCATGCTGGAGAAGATTTGACCTTGCGTTGCTTCTATGACACTCAAGTTCCTACAAGCATTTACTGGTACAAGCAAATTCTGGGACAGAGACCGAAGCTCATCTCAGTCTCTAGTAAAAATGACAAGAACTTGTTTCATGGTGAGATCGAGAACTCTACGCACTTCAAAATGGATAAAAGAGATGGCAAGGCTCTTCTGACAATCACAGATTTGCACACTTCAGACTCGGCTATATACCACTGTATATTCTATTCCTATGTATCACCTATTTTTTCAGAGAGCGTCACAGTCAGTGTGAAGGGATTTGGTTCAAACGCCACTTTGGTCAATCAGCCAGTATCTGACAGTATTCAGCCAGGAGGCTTTGCTACTCTGAGCTGTACAGTACACCCTGGGAGCTGTGATGGAGAACACAGTGTTTACTGGTACAAAAAGTCAGAGGAATCTCTTCCAGTTCTCTTTTATACCCACGGTGGCATGAATGACCAGTGTGACTCCCAAAGTAACACCTGTTTCTATGAACTGCCGATGGAAAACCTGACTCGGGCTGACGCTGGGATGTATTACTGTGCAGTCGCCTCATGTGGACAGGTCCTGTTTGGAAACGGGACCAATCTGGACATCAGAGGTGAGTCACCTCAGAACCACAGAGATGGGTTTGGTCGTTGTTGAAAAACTGTCTCAAAAATGAAACTGAAGTCTGATTCCCTCTGTTGGCAGATGATATTGTTCATTTCTGGAAAGGCGCCTTTATATTCACCACCGCCCTGAGTGCTTTATTGGCTTTTTCTATTTGTGTGATAATCAGGACAAACAGCTGCCAACCCGCAGGTGACTTTTTTTTCAACTCGTTTTTCTCGTCTATCTTGTAAATGATTTTCACTGAATTTAAATTAGAAATGTTTCTCTGTTTTCTGATGAATGGTTCATTTTTATTATTACTTAAAATACAAACATGAAAAAACTAAAAACTAGCATAAGGAATATGATTAAGCCACCAGTTTATTTAGACCGGTCTTATAAAATTGGAGAATAAGAACGGCTACATTGACATTCATCACTGAGAGCACTGTACAGTTTAATTCCCTTAACAGAAACATGTAGATTATTTCTCACTGTAGGAGTCAAAAACAGACCATCCTCTTAAATTAAATTATTACTGCCTTATCTGAGCTAAAAAAAACAAAAAACAAAACTGTTGAATATAAACAGGGAGGCTTATATTCCGATTACAATTACTATTCAAATGTTTTTTAAATAAACAATGAATGACAATTTTAAAAGGCAGGACTATATGAGGAATTCATTTGTAAACCTAAAATAACGTGTTGTTTTAGAATCTTAGTTTGATTTGACTCTATATTGTTTGAAACACAATTTCCAAATATCTGAACAGTTGCACATATATGGCTCTATAAGTGAAAAACAGAGAATATGAAGGCTTTTAGCAGATAGATTATATATAGCATCGCAGTAAATCATGATAATTTTTGCTTAATAGGCTCTTTGTTGCTTCCAACACAGTTTTTCATCTGCAATTCCTCTAAAAAATTGCTTTATACACTCGCTTGATTTCAACTCTAGGCAATGAATTTTATTTTACTTTCAAACCATGTTGTTTTTTTTACAGAACCAATTTCCTTTCTACTGTTACAACTAGTACTTTCATTTGATGAAAGAAATACTTTTGTCATCAGCAAATTTAACCATTTTAACTCTATAATTTTTTTGTGGTTGCCAACCAAATGTTGTGAAACACCACAGGTTACTTCTCTAGAATGTGTTTCAGTGTCAATGCTTACAACATATTGAAAAAGGTTATCCAGGTAACTTTTACACCAATGTAGAGATGTACCTTAAACCACAACGTTCCAGTTTGTACAGCTGTAAAGAATGATCAATTGTATCAAAAAATTTCCACAAACCAATAAAAACACTTTAAGTATAGATTTTCTTATTGACATCTGCTCATACAGTTTCAACAAAATCCCTTAATGCCAAAAAAGTTGATTGTTTACTCCTGAACTATAAATATATATGTTTTTAAATTGTTTCAAACTTGTCCTTGTCATTTTCCTTTCAGAGTCGTTCCCTGGATTAGCAGACGCTAAGGTACACAACTGTAACCATTCAATTATCAACCACTCACTTTGGTCCTTAAACCAAATGCATATTTTAAATGTATTCTTAAGTTAAAAACAGTCATTTTGCTGGCAGGGTTACCCAACGGCAGGAAGTCTGTACGTTGCCGCTTTGAGCGTCAACCTGGCCGACTGTTCAAGAAGGAGGGATCCCACCTGGAGCGCGTGTGTGTACTACAGTGTAAAGCAGTCACACTGCTGAATCTGATTTCTTTCTTACTGTTTCAAACATCGTGCAGCAGAAAACAAAGCTAAACAGTTCCTGGGAACTTTTATTTTTTTTATCATGCAAAGGCATCAGGCACATTTTTATCAAAATCATCTCATGTACAGAAAATACAATTACTAGTTGATTCCAACAGAAAATATTTTTGCCAATATTGGGTTACAAATATATTTTAAGGTCGTCACTCCTTTGATATTCCAGTTGGACTTAGTGACAGACGCAGAATTAGGATAACAAGTTTGTAGGTTTGAGCATGACCTTTGACCCCACAGTGGGTGCCGTACTTTGGCAGCACAATGCTTTTAGCATATAAAGTTAAGGCTAGCTGTAAATAGGATAGGATAAATGCAGTGCAGTAATTTCACCAAGGGGAAGAATAAACTGAACCTTCTGTTTTATCTTTGTGATGTTGGGGTGGGTGGGGTTGGAGGTGGTGCTTTGTGGTTCATTAAAATAAATGTGATAATAGTTTGGCAGAATTAAGATGATCAACAGATGTTAAAGTGCATAATGGCTGTTAAAAATATGTGTTGTCTGAATATTTCTTTGTGATTCTCTATTTTTGTTGAACAAATAATTCAACAGTGTGTCCTTAGAGCAGAGGATCATATTCTCTGTCATGAAGCCTGTAGATTAAAACTGCAATTTTCGATTTTGCGTCTTTTCCTCATGTAAACCCATGTATATCATTAAAATAAAAATAAAATACAGTTTTAGAAATCTGAGTTTGAACCGTGTCTGTCTGCATTCAACAATTCAATCCAATGTTGCTTCTTCTATACACGACAAGATGATTTTATAGATTAGGGAATGGGAACGCTGCCATCAAGTCCAGAAACCTAAGGACTGACCTCATGATGGTGAAGAAAAATTTCAACCCATGGCCCCAAAAACATGGAGTAGAATCAATGAGAAATAATCTGCAATCAAGTCATTAATGTGTTCAACTTAAGAACATTTGACAAATGTCTGCGACATGAATAAACTGTGAAAAAACATTAAACAGGTACTTCTGTGCTAAATTACATCACAGGTGACCAACTTAAAGGGCACATATTATGCTATTTTTCAGTCACGTCATATAGGTCTCAGAAGCCCAAAAATATAGTATTTAAGTATTTTGCCCCAAATTCATCCTTTGTTCGGGGTTGCAGCGATCAAAAAAGTGGCACTGACGAGCCCTCCTCAGAACAGCCTGTTTCGGAACCTGCTTTCCGGTGTGTCCACACACGCACGCACGCACGCACGCACGCACGCACGCACGCACGCACGCACACACACACACACACACACACACAGTGGGGGCAAAGTCAGGGGGAGGAGCTAATCCACTTACTTCAGGATAAGCGGACCCAACTCAAACTCGACCGTTTCAGCAGGCATTTTCACAAAATGTGGTGTAGCAAGACAGGAAGGAAACAATTTTCAAATTTGAAAGTCATAATGAGGCTACGGCAACACATACTCCTATAAGAAACTCTTCACAAAGTGAACAAATGTGCCCCCTGTAAGTTCTGACTGGATTGTGTACCTACGTGTGTGTGGATACTGAGCTCACACATTGTAAAAAGGGATTCAGATGTAACCTTATTATTTTCATTGGTTTAAACAGCTGTGTGAACTTGAAATATCAAGGTAAACAATGTGCAACTCACCAATTTCAAGTGCAGCCTGTAATTCTATCATGTAACAACTGCCTGGTAAATGTTAGCAGCACAACAGAGTTAGATCCCTGATTATGGCTAAGTTTAAGCAGCCAAAACTCTTCAGTTAGTTCATGTGAGATTGTGATTTTGGTTTATTCTAGGTAATCACTATGGGAGATCATCTAAATTCCCTTGATTCTGTAGTTAAAAAAACAAAACGGTAACAGTATTTTGATGGTGTATGGAGCTGAACTGAAAGCGTTTGAGCAGTTTAAACAAGTTTATTTTTGTGATTGTTGCCCAGTGCTTTATTTCCCAGTGCTGTTATTCAAAGCACATACTAACGGTACCTATATAGGTGTACATGTATATAGGTATACAGTGCTTTACACATACCAGGGTCATTTCAAGCCATGAGGGGCCCGAGGCAACATGCTGTTTAGGAGCCCGAGGCATTCGCCAAGATGGTCTCATAGCAAAAAACAGCTCTGTACGTCCACCAAACTACACTTAAAACCACAAGATGCAACATATGCAGGTGAACTGCATGTGTGTTGCTGAAGGTCCTCGAGGTTTTATTAAGTTTACAAAACTCTCAAGATGTCCTTTCACCAACTGCATTCATTGCTGGTTTTAGCAGAGCTCTCGATGTTGACAGGTGCTTAAGATTCACTTTTTCCGATACCTAATAAAAGTGACTCTCTTGAAGCTCCTCTTCTGAGAAGAGCCATCAGTTAAGCACACTTTGTGGTTTTCAGCAGGATGTGTGCTAAGGACACTTGAAAAATGTGTGTGTGTGTGTGTGTGTGTGTGTGTGTGTGTGTGTGTGTGTGTGTGTGTGTTCTTGTATTTCTATCCTTGTCGGGGCCAAATGTCCCCACAAGGATAGCAAAACGTGGAACGACGTGCCTTGAGGGGACCTTTTTCCGGTCCTAAGTAGGAGAAACAGTGTTTTCTTGACCATGTTGTTGTTACTGAAAAAAGTAAAAGTGCAAAAACATTTCTTTAGGGTTAGGCTTTGTTGTGGTGTGGGTTAGGGCCAGGGTTAGGGTTAGGGGCTAGACATGAATGGGAGTCAATGGACGGTCCCCACAAGGATAGAAATACAAGACTGTGCGTGTGTGTGTGTGTGTGTGTGTGTGTGTGTGTGTGTGTGTGTGTGTGAGTATGTGTGTGTGTGTGTGTGTGTGTGTGCGCGCGCGTGCGTGTGCGCGTGCGTGCGTGCGTGGCCTCAAAGAAAGAAAGAGAGACAGAACATGGATTCAGGAAATACAGGAGATTTATAAAGATTTGGTTTAAAAATAAATAGGAGAAATATAATATCTCTTGAGCGATGTTTGTCTTCTTTAAAATGTACAATGTTATAAAATTAAAGCCTCACTTTAACGGTGAACTAAGAAACTCAATGCTCATGAAAATGAAGGGCACTTATTCAACAAGGAATTGAACCATCTTGAAGGCTTAAGAAGCACCTTATAAATGGTGTAAGTATGTCTATAGGGTTTAACCCTTGATCCATGCAAAAAAAAATAAATAAATAAATAAAAAAAAATCCAGGAATCCATCAAGTGATGTTCTTCTTTGCACAGATCACATTGTTGGTTTTGGATGTTTGCTTGATCTGTTGGGCATGTGTAGATACAACACAGAAAAAACATAATGGGCAAATGAAGCCAATGAAATCTGGAACAAAGCTCCTCATAAAGATTTTCAACTTTGAAGCACAAACAATCCATATGTTGTTCATAAACAGAGATCACTGCATCTTCTGATTTCAAAATGAGGATTTCTTTTAATCTCAACATTGACTAAGTAAATCAAATACAATACTTGTTGCTACACCCTGCTGTGACCATGTGATCGTGATACACAGGACACAGTGTCACATGTGGCTGGCCAAGCTCACACAACGCTGTCTGTCAAGAGGGAAAGAACCAGCTGCATCCTTTCACTCACCCCAGGAGGCTGATCGTGATGGCATCTCTGACTCTGGCTTTTTGTCTTTCTTTTCTCCTCACATGGAAGATGGGTAAGTTTAATTTGTGTGACTCAAATAAGCGGTACGCCAGTTTACATTATTTTTCGTTGTTCTCTGTTTCCCATTTCTTGAAGTTCCTGGTCAGAAACTGTCTTCATCTGATCGTCAGGAGAGAAATTTTGTCTCGGCTCATGCTGGAGAAGATTTGACCTTGAGCTGCTTCTATGAGACTCAAGTTCCTACAAGCATTTACTGGTACAAGCAAATTCTGGGACAGAGACCGAAGCTCATCTCAGTCTCTAGTAAAAATGACAAGAACTTGTTTCATGGTGAGATCGAGAACTCTACGCGCTTCAAAATGGATAAAAGAGATGGCAAGGCTCTTCTGAAAATCACAGATTTGCACACTTCAGACTCAGCTATATACCACTGTATATTATATTCCTATATATCACCTATTTTTTCAGAGAGTGTCACAGTCAGTGTGAAGGGATTTGGTTCAAACGCCACTTTGGTCAATCAGCCAGGATCTGACAGTATTCAGCCAGGAGGCTTTGCTACTCTGAGCTGTACAGTACACCCTGGGAGCTGTGATGGAGAACACAGTGTTTACTGGTACAAAAAGTCAGAGGAATCTCTTCCAGTTGTCTTTTATACCCACGGTGGCATGAATGACCAGTGTGACTCCCAAAGTAACACCTGTTTCTATGAACTGCCGATGGAAAACCTGACTCAGGCTGACGCTGGGATGTATTACTGTGCAGTCGCCTCATGTGGACAGGTCCTGTTTGGAAACGGGACCAAGCTTGACTTCCCAGGTAAGTACGTTTTCTGACATGTTGAGATATTTTTCTATTCTTCAGTCACAACAAACAAAACATTGCTGTGTTTGAATTTGCAGACAAGGTGAATCCTTGGGTGTTGGTGCATTTGTTGAGTTGGGCTTTGCTATTCACAATGATCTTCAGTATTTTCTTGGCTATCTCACTGTACAATATAACCAAGAAAAACAGCTGCCACTCTACAGGTAATTTGCATTCATTATGGAAGCTTAGATTTTATAGACTGAAGGAGTTTTTGAAATGACATGAATATTAGTCTGTTGCATTAACCAGGTGTTCAAGAAGGATTGTCATCTCCATCTGCAGGAACAACTGAGGTAAATTCCATTTAAAAAAACAAACTAAAACCATATAACATTCAAGCACATTTGAGAACTAAAATATATAAAGACCTTTTCCAAAAGTTTACAATATCATAAAAAAATTTGTTTATTTCCATAATTCCATTCAAAATGTTAAACCTTTCAACTCCAAAAATTTGAATACTGTGAACAAATCACCATTTACTTCTCAGTTTTTGCAGAAAAATATAAAGAAATTAGGATCACATCAAATCAATCAAAATATGGTATTTTTAAAAACGATACGTCAATCTTCATTATTTGGTTTTGAATCCCTTTGCCTCGATGCGCAGTTGCCTTGATGCAATCAGCCTGTGGCAATTGCCCGGGAATTACTAGACTTTTCACTGACTTACTTGGACACAGCACTATGTGAACAGCCAGCCTCCATCGCTATGAACTTTAGTGGTTTACCCATCCTATGGAGGGGAGCAATGATGGTCCTCTGACCAGTTTTCAAGCTTGCAGTCTTCCTCACATTGAACCGAACTGAAGCAATTTAATGACACCTGGGGAAACGTGTGCAGGTGCTTTGAATTTAATAGATTAGTGTGTGACGCTCAGTTTAAAACATTTATGCCCCGCAAAATTTGGGCTGATTTCTCCACAGTATTCATATTGTATGAATTCCTGATTTGATGGTTTTTACAACAAGCAAATACTTGAAATTGCTTAAATTGTGGTCCTGAATCTATAATCTTTGAAGGTTTAAAGCCAGGGTTGGCGATTTGAATTAGATACATTTTTTAAAATACTGGTTAAAGTGAAAAGTAAACTTTTTCATGACATTCTAATTTCTTTGGGAAGGGTCTGTATATATTTTTTAAACAAAAACCATGACACAATTTACTCTTGATATGTTTTGTTCACAGGGTTTCCAAGAACCAAACAGTCTTCACTATGCTGCTTTAAGTCTTAAAAAGACCAACAGACCAAGAAGACACGGAAATGCTTCCAACGATGAATGTGTTTACTCCAATGCATAGATATACACTCTGGTTAAAGAAGGGTATGACTGAAAATAAAAAACACAACTGACGCTTGAGGTAAATGTATGCTTGTACTTTGAGTGTGGTAAGTGATGACTATGAGGGGAGGCTCATTCAGGAACCGTGTTGGTTTTCTTTGTGTGGTACATTTGACTTTGAGTGGTATTCAATGCTTCTTTCTTTTTTTTTTTTTTTTAATACACCAACATGTACAGGAACGCAAACTAATTTGTACTGAAACAAAGAGTGCCATCCAAATTCTGTTATAATTTCTCTCTTTTTTTTTTTTAGGATTTCTATGTAATTGTCAGTTTACATGCACAATAAATAAAAGTTACAGAAATCTTTTCCATGAAACTTCTGATCAATCCATTGTAGTGATATGCAAGACAAAATATGTAAGAATTAAAAGTAATGCACAAAAACTCACTCTCAAAACTGTCAAACACATAATAATAATAAATACCAGATATTTCAAAGCTGTGGTTATCTTGGATAAAGTGGCAAGGGTATTTCTACAACCATAAAATGACAATAAATCCAGGTAGCTGAATCAACAGAGGGTTAATATATAATCCCTAATACCTAATTTAGTAACTGTTCAATAAACACTTTGTCTCAGGGACTCAAGCTTACGATAAAAGCTTTTGCTGTGAAATAAACATTATTTCCTCTGTCAAGTAAGAAATTATAGTTACTAGATGTAACTACAGTTTTACGAGTGTGTGTGTGCCCAACTACGGGCTTTACTATTGGTACCCTCCTTTGGCACCAGCCAGACACTGAGACAGATCAAAAACGTTGCCGTGCCAGTTAGGGTGCATCAAAATACACATTTCCAGAATATTGGTTTGATTGGGTGCTAAAATTGTTACCATCCATGCAAAAACAATACATACAAAATATTGAAGCGATATGAGGTGATTTAGAGGTGGAACGGAGCGTCTGATTTTATGGCATAAGGGGGTAACAGGAACTGTGTCCCTTCACTCTGCCCTGCTCGCACATGGCCTGCTGTTTAGTGTGTGTGTGTGTGTGTGTGTGTGTGTGTGTGTGTGTGTGTGTGTGTGTGTGGGTGTGTGCATGTGTGTGTGTGCGTTGTTGCAACATTGTTACATTTCAAGCCCAGAGACCTGTATATTCCAATATTTACGCACATTTTACCCTCTGTTTTGCAAGAACTATTCTATTTTCCCGCACCTGCATAATAAAAAAAGGGGGGGGGGGGGGGGGGGGGGGGGGGGTCTATATAAAGCTTTGCCTGTGTAGCTCAGTCGCTGAGTCAATTCCCTCAACGCCACCATCACACACCACAGGATCCAGCTCTCACAAGATGGCCTTAAGCCCCCGCCAGAGCAGCCGCACCCGGGTTTTTGGTCTGGGCGCCAGCATCACTGGTGCAGATGCCATCATTACTGGCGCCAAGCTGCCAAGTGGTCGCCAGATCTTGCGGTGCTTGCTGTATCACTGCGACACACAACTGCATGCAAAGCGACCAGGTTTGACTGTGAATGGTAAATGGACTGCAGTTATATAGAGCTTTTTACACTGCACTGACAGACCCCAAGGGCTTCACACTGCAATATCAGATTCACCCATTCACACCGTACTAGGTGATGGTAAGCTACTATTGTAGCCACAGCTGCCCTGGGGCAGACTGACGGAAGCGAGGCTGCCAATCTGCGCCATCGGCTCCTCCGACCACCACCAACCATTCACTCATGAAGGCAAGATGGCGGCGCCCTTGTCGGCTGCGGCTGCTTTGGCTCCCGGTAACACTCAGCGTTCTTGGTTACCGTGTAATATATATATATATATACCGTGTAATATACAATGTTTTATTTCGACGGATCACACAGGATACAACCGTAAGACTTTATTAAACCTGCGGAAGCGTAGTATCTACGGAACAGTATGTTTGGACACTCAGACAACTCTGCGCAGCCTCGGGCTGCTACGCCGGTCAGACCCAGCGGCCTACACAACAGCGGGGTTTCCTATTGGCTCAAGCCGCCTCCGGGGGCGCCAGAGGCGGTGCGAGAGGAAACAGAAGGGCGGTCGTCGGGCGTCGGGGTGGACTCACAGCGAAGCTAAAAGCTAACCCATTCTGATCGCCGCTTCCATCCGTCCTGCTTGCAAATGTTCGCTCCCTGGAAACAAAACTGGACTACCTGAAGCTGGATTTATCCACCAAACGGGAGATAAGGAACTGCTGCATCCTCATCATCACAGAGAAGTGATGTCTCGCCCTGGATGGGCTAACAACATTCAGAGCCGACAGGGACCACGCTCTCACAGGTAAATCCCGGGGGGGTGGCGTCTGTATTTACACCAATAACAACTGGTGTAACAACACCACTGTGGTCTCCAGTCACTGCTGTGTGGTAGGGCTGCCACGATTAGTCGATTAATCACGATTATGTCGACTATTAAAATCATCGACGACTAATTTAATAGTCGACGCGTCGGGGTTTTTTTTTTTTTTTTTTTTTAATGTTTGTTTTTGTCTCGAAACTGCTGCGGTACCTTCCACTGCTGCGTCTGCCTCGCTGTATTTGACACACATGCGCAGTAGTGTCAGCCGCGACAACACCAGACTGGTGTCATGGCTACCCGGCAGCAGCGGAGCTCAAAAGTGTGGGAGCATTACACGAAAACGTCAGAGAAAAGTGTGCAATGCAGTATCTGCCTTCCACGGCAGCACAACTGCGATGCATGAGCACCTGAAACAGAAGCACGTCGTGGCTCGTGACAAAGATGAAGAGGGACCGTCGTCTCGGTAAGCTAATAATATTAGCATAGAGCGCTAACTTGCTGTTTACTCATAGCTGTCAACGTTAACATTAGCGGTGAT
The DNA here is from genome assembly GCF_902148845.1 of Salarias fasciatus. Classification (NCBI taxonomy): domain Eukaryota; kingdom Metazoa; phylum Chordata; class Actinopteri; order Blenniiformes; family Blenniidae; genus Salarias; species Salarias fasciatus. The sequence goes on from NC_043754.1 coordinate 18,480,508, forward strand.
GATTTGATTCATTAGCTGCCTTTAGCACTCATTTCATGTTTTCTGTAACGTTCTAACAGTGATGTGTTTTAATAAGAAGTGATGTCAGGCTAATATTTTCTAACGTTACGTTTCAGAGCCTCCACCCCATCGGAGCGGATTTTCTCCGCAGCAGAACATCTGCTCCAAAAAGAAAGCAAGTCTGTCTCCAACACATGTAGAAATGCTGACTTTCCTGAACAAGAGCCGTGTGCAGTTTGGGATTATGTAGAGTGAGAGTATAATAAAAGTTGGATACAGTTGAGCACTGAACACAAAATGCACTTTTGTTTTATTTGAGTCAGTGAGCTGAAAACTTAAATAATTCCGTAGTTACAGGTGCCTACCTCATTGTTGCTGTGCTTGATGCCAAACACAAATTAAGGAATAAAAAATTAACAAAGGATTTATTTTTGTGTTGTTTAGGCAAGTGCCTTTTCCGTATTTTACTCAAGTATTTGCACTTTATGGTACACAGTAATATTTCAATAAAGGTTTAATGAACTATCATCTGAATTGTCTTTATATTTATTTAGTATATACCTTAAACACTTAAAGCTGAAATATAATTACGGTTATATAAGAGCAGCTTCTTGGTGGTGCGATAAACTATGCTTTACATTTAATTTACATATGATGTGATTAGTCGACTAATCAAAAAAATAATTGGTGATTATGATGATTTTTGACTATCAAAATAATCGTTTGTGGCAGCCCTACTGTGTGGACATTGAGTGCCTGACTGTAAGATGCAGACCTTTTCGCCTCCCTCGGGAGTTTAACTGTGTTATCATCACGGCTGTCTACATCGCTCCCAGTGCAAACACAAAACTCGCCATGAATGTGCTCTACCGTACCATCAGTGACCTGCAATCCACATATCCCGAGGGTGTTTTCATTGTTGCTGGGAACTTTAACCAAGCCAACATGAAGACTGTTCTGCCAAATTTCTACCAACATGTGGATTTTGCTACCAGAGGGAAGAGCACACTGGACTTGGCTTACACCAACATCAAGAAGGCCTTCAGAGCAGCCCCCCGCCCTCACCTTGGCTCATCAGACCATCTCTCAGTCCTGCTAATTCCTGCATACCAGCCTCTGCTAACCAGAGAAAAACCCACTGTGAAGCAGGGGAGAGTGTGGCCAGAGGGAGCTATGTCCGCTCTGCAAGACTGCTTTGAGTGCACGGATTGGACTGTGTTCAGAGAGGCGGCTACTGACGATAACCGTCACATCAACGTGGAGGAGTATGCGGCATCTGTGTCTGCATACATCCACTGGTGCATGGAGGAGGTCACTACCACCAAGACCATCGTCACACGGGCCATTCAGAAACCTTCGATGAACAAGGAGGTGCAGGCAAGACTCCGGGAGCGTAATACTGCATTCAAGTCAGGTGACACAGGGGCACTGAGATCAGCGAGGGCCGAGCTGAACCGGGCCATCAGGGCAGCAAAGCGCACCCACAGCCAGAAGATCCAGGGCTTCTTCCATGACCCGAGCAACACCAGACAGCTGTGGCAGGGCATCAGGACTATCACCGACTATAAAACTGCATCTCCTTCTCTACAAGGGGACATAGGCTTCCTCAATGAGCTCAATAACTTCTTCGGCAGGTTTGAAGCCCTCAACCACATCCCTGAGAGGAAAGCCACCCTCCTCCCTAATGAGCAGGCACTGAGACTTGAATCCACGGCTGTGTGGAGAACCCTGAGGAAAGTGAATGTGCGGAAAGCGGCAGGCCCTGAGAAGATCCCTGGACGTGTGGCCAGGGAATGTGCTGATCAGCTGGCCCAGGTGCTCACTGACATCTTCAACACCTCACTGGACCAGGCTGTTGTCCCCCAATGCTTCAAGTCTTCCACCATCATCCCAGTGCCGAAGAAACCTGCTGTCTCCTGTTTGAATGACTTTCGCCCCGTTGCACTTACTCCCATCTTCATGAAGTGCTTCGAAAGGGTGATCAACGACTTCATCATTTCAAAACTTCCGCCATCATTTGACCCATTCCAGTTTGCATACCGGCCTAACCGCTCCACAGAGGATGCCATCTCCTCTGCCCTCCACGTCAGCCTGGAGCACCTGGAGAAGAGGAACACTCATGTGCAAATGCTGTTCCTGGAATTTAGTTCAGCATTCAACACGATCATCCCCCAGCGTCTGGTTCTCAAACTGGCTCCGTTGGGCTTCAGCACCCCCTTGTGTAACTGGCTGCTGGACTTCCTCACCAACAGAACCCAGTCTGTGCGGGTGGGCAGCAACATCTCCAATGTCATCTCCCTGAGCACTGGCTCCCCACAGGTCCTGAGCCCCCTGCTGTTCACACTGATGACCCATGACTGTCGTCCCAGATTCAGCTCTAATCACATCCTGAAGTACGCGGACGATACTACAGTTGTGGGTCTCATCCAGGACAACGACGAACAGGCCTACAGGGAGGAGGTGCGACACCTGGAGGACTGGTGTGAGGTGAACAACCTGCTTCTGAATGTCGACAAAACAAAGGAGATCATTGTCGACTTCAGGAGATCTCGACCCAGCTACACTCCACTGCTTATCAACAACACAGCTGTGGAAGTTGTCGAGAACATCAAGTTCCTGGGGGTGCACATCACAGACAACCTCAGCTGGTCTCTTCACACCACATCTCAGGCCAAGAAAGCACAGCAACGCATGCACTTCCTGCGCCAACTAAGGAGAGCCTCCCTCCCCTCACCCATCCTCTCCACCTTCTACAGAGGGACCATCGAGAGCCTGCTGACTAGCGGCATCTCCATCTGGTCCGGGGGCTGTAAAGCTGCAGATTGGAAATCTCTGCAGAGAGTGGTGAGGACAGCAGAGAAGATCATCGGGTCCCCACTCCCCTCCATTCAGGACATTTCACACAGACACTGCTCAGCCAGAGCGCATCGGATCTCCTCGGACTCCACCCACCCTCACCATGGACTGTTCTCCCTGCTGGCGTACTGGCAGAAGGTTCTGCAGTATCCGCTGCAGAACGACCAGATTTATGAACAGTTTCTTCCCCCTGGCTATCAGACTACTGAATGGGACATAACTGTCTCATATTGAATCTGGATATCTGTTGGACATTGTCGGTGCAATATTCATGCACATATTTGTGCCACTCATATCACCTCTCCATGGTTCTGTGCAATATTCCTCTGTTTTGTCGTTAAGGACTGATTCTCTAATCAATCAGTGCAATATTTGTTCAGTTTTTGTAAATATTTATTATCAGTCAGATCTTCTTAACTGATAGTCAGGGGCGGAGCAGGGGTCCCAGCCCAGGGGGGGCGAAGCAATTCTCCATGGGCCCTTGTGGCCTAAACATCCTCATTAAAATATAATCGCTTAAAAAAAAATGCCGCAGATAATGTAATGGACAACGTATAATGTACGTAATGTACTACACTGTCTGGTTCAGACACACCTCTTTCTTTTAGCTTTTTAACATTTCCAATAATCCATCCATCCGTCCATCCATTTTCTACCGCTTATCCGGGGCCGGGTCGCGGGGGCAGCAGTCTCAGCAGGGATGCCCAGACTTCCCTGTCCCCAGACACTTCCTCCAGCTCCTCTGGGAGGATCCCAAGGCGTTCCCAAGCCAGCCGAGAGACATCGTCTCTCCAGCGTGTCCTGGGTCTTCCCCGGGGTCTCCTCCCAGTGGGACATGCCCGGAACACCTCCCTAGGGAGGCGTCCAGGAGGCATCCTAAACAGATGTCCGAGCCACCTCAGCTGGTTCCTCTCGATGTGGAGGAGTAGCGGCTCTACTCCGAGCTCCTCCCTGGTGACTGAGCTCCTCACCCTATCTCTAAGGGAGAGCCCAGCCACCCTACGGAGGAAGCTCATTTCGGCCGCTTGTATCCGGGATCTTGTCCTTTCGGTCATGACCCAAAGCTCATGACCATAGGTGAGGGTGGGAACGTAGATTGACCGGTAAATCGAGAGCTCACCTTTTGGCTCAGCTCCTTCTTCACCACGACGGACCGATACAACGACTGCATCACTGCAGCCGCTGCACCGATCCGCCTGTCAATCTCACGCTCCATCCGTCCCCCACTCGTGAACAAGACCCCAAGATACTTTAACTCCTCCACTTGGGCTAGGGTCTCTCCACCAACCTGGAGGGGGCAAGCCACCTTCCTCCGGTCGAGGACCATGGCCTCGGATTTGGAGGTGCTGATCCTCATCCCTGCCGCTTCACACTCGGCTGCAAACCGCCCCAGTGCATGCTGTAGGTCCGGGTTCGATGAAGCCAACAGGACAACATCATCTGCAAAAAGCAGAGATGAAATCCTGTGGTTCCCGAACCGGACCCCCTCCGGCCCCTGGCTGCACCTAGAAATTCTGTCCATGAAGATTATGAACAGAACCGGTGACAAAGGGCAGCCCTGCCAGAGTCCAACATGCACCGGGAACAGGTCTGACTTACTGCCGGCAATGCAGACCAGACTCCTCCTCCGGTCATACAAAGACCGGACGGCCCTTAACAAGGGGCTCTGGACTCCGTATTCCCGGAGCACCCCCCACAAGACACCACGAGGGACACGGTCGAATGCCTTCTCCAAATCCACAAAACACATGTGGACTGGTTGGGCAAACTCCCACGAACCCTCGAGCACCCTATGGAGGGTATAAAGCTGGTCCACTGTTCCACGACCAGGACGAAAACCGCATTGTTCCTCCTGGATCCGAGGTTTGACTATCGGTCGGATCCTCCTCTCCAGTACCCTGGAATAGACTTTCCCGGGGAGGCTGAGGAGTGTAATCCCCCTATAGTTGGAGCACACCCTCCGGTCCCCCTTTTTAAACAGGGGGACCACCACCCCGGTCTGCCAATCCACAGGCACTGTCCCCGACCACCACGCGATGTTGCAGAGACGTGTCAACCAAGACAGTCCCTGCACATCCAGAGACTTAAGGTACTCAGGCCGAATCTCGTCCACCCCCGGTGCCTTGCCACCGAGGAGCTTGCCAACCACCTTAGTGACTTCAGCTTGGGTGATGGAAGAGTCCACCTCTGAGACCTCAGCCTCTGCTTCCTCCACGGAAGACGTGGCGACGGGATTGAGGAGGTCCTCAAAGTATTCCTTCCACTGTCCAACAATATCCCCAGTTGAGGTCAGCAGCTCCCCACCTCCACTGTAAACAGTGTTGGCGGAGACCTGCTCTCCCCTCCTGAGGCGCCGGACGGTTTGCCAGAATTTCTTCGAGGCCGACCGATAGTCCTCCTCCATGGCCTCCCCGAACTCCTCCCAGACCCGAGTTTTTGCCTCCACAACTTTCCAATAATTTTTTTTATAAATATTTTTATCAAAAATTTTTTTTTCTCAGTAGCTCCCAGATTATTTGACCTATTGACTCCAAATCACATGTGAATCACATTACTGTAGTGCCTCTTTCAGACACACGTCTTTGTTTTTGCTTTAAATTTTGCACAAAAAAAATGTATATTTGTGAGAGAAACACAGTATTTCAGCTCAATATCTCTCAGTTCATTTGACCTATTCACTGAAAAGTAGCATTAGGACAAGCTTTCTTTAATTTACTTTGTTGTTCAGTTTCGTTTTTTGTCAACATTATTCATGCGTGACGCGTCTTCTATTAATTATAAGGTTGTGATTAACGTTTGTTTTGCAATCCTCTCGGTTTCGCTTTTACCGTAATGCGTAAACTATGTGCGCACCGCTAAATAACGTGTCGGCTCACTTGACTGTGTTTGTCAGAGCGCCGGCTGGCTTGACCGCAGTAAACTCTCTAAGCGACACGTTATTTAGCAGTGCGCAGATATTCTGAGCATTACGGTAAAAGCGAAACTGAGAGGATGACAGGCTGCACCTCCGGGAAAACTAAACAACATACAGCATGGGCGAGCATTTTTTCATTTTTATCTTTGAAACAACTTTATCCTCATGAACGTGACTGTTATAGACTCCAACTTTCCTTCCTTACCATTTTCTTCAGCACAATTCCCCCCCCCCCCCCCCCCCCCCCCCCGCTCCGCTATTGCTGATAGTGTTAAATTGATATCATATGCTTAGCCCTGTCTTCATATCTATTTTTGATACTATTTGTTTTTTTTATACTAAAGCATTCCTTTATCTTTATCTATTTATTGAGTGTTGTTGAAACTGAGGAAGCCAAATGCAATGAAATTTCGTTCCACAGTGCGCTGTTGTGTAATGTGAAATGACAATAAAAGGAAGTCTTGGTCTACTCTCACACTTAGGCAAGATGGGGGAAGTGTCTTGCCCAAGGACACAACAACAGTTTTACGCCTGTGGGAGCGGGGATCGAACCGCCAACCTTTCGATTATAAGACCACCCACTCTACCATCTGGGCTACTGTCACTGTTGATAGGAGTAAAATCATTTTACAAGTTCTGGTTCCTTGGTATTTTTTATGTTTTTATACATGCTTCTGCATGCTTTATAAAGAATATTTCTAGAAGCAAGCACATCATTACATGCAGTGCAGGTTGTTTCAGAGAGTAACTTCTATGTTCCATTCAAAATAAATGTTCTAAAAATCGAATTCTTGTCATTTTTGAGATTGCCTTGACATGTTATGCAAGAAATCAACCAAAAACGCCCATTTAGCATTTTTCACATGCTGTGTTCCACCTCTAAATCTCAAGTAATTTCCCCAAAACTTTGCACAAATCATTTTAATGTATGTCCAAACAAAATGCAACCCCAATCAGATTGATATGTTGAGATTTCATTTTGCATTGCAATTTGATGCACCCTAGTGCCAGTCATGCCTGGGCGCTGGTACACGCCCCGCGCCGCTCCAAGGCGATGTAAGCCGAGCAGCTTCCTAAAATCTCCCTTCTTCGAATCAGCCCAGGAGAATGGAAGCAGTCGAGCTGGGCGAGCAGGTAGGTGGGCATGCACACACTCGTAGAACTGCAGTTACGTCAAGTACCTACAATTTCTACTTCGTGTGTTGCTTAGCCCACCTATGGGCTTCGCTATCGATAACCTACCAAAGCAGAGGCCGTAGGGATAGATGTACACCCAGCTGGACAGACTGACAAGATTGGCACGGAAGAGGAAGGCCATATGGCAAGTCCCGCCACCACCAAGCCCCCAAGACACTGGCGTTAAGCATCTTCGCACCAAAGCGCCGACCGCACCCGTGTTCAAGAAAAACTGTGACACAACGTCAACGGAGCACGCACACACCGGTCAAGACTCCCAGAGTCACACGGGCATGCGACCAGGACCTACCCCAGCCTGAAGTCCCCCAGGGAAAACAGAAGCCGGCCAGGCCAACGACCCCATCCACTTAAGCGACAGGACCCCTGTCCCGCTTAAGGAGCTCAGTTTATAGGTTTCGGAGGGTTTGAAGGAGCAGTACAGCTGCAGGTCGTCTGCAAATAGGTGGTACGAGACATCACTGAGGCACACCACACTGCAGGTTGGCTGGTTTAGACATGATATTGTTGGCTGACACACTGAAGCTCCTACCTGTCAGATATGAGGAGGACCATTTAAGGACTGGACCTGAAAGGCCAATCAGGTCCTAAAGTACTTCACACATACCAGGGTCATTTCTAGCCACATGGGGCCCGAGGCAACATGCTGTTTAGGAGCCCGAGGAGTTCGCCTAGATCGTCTCATATCAAAAAACAGCTCTGCACGTACACCAAACTAAACTTAAAACCACAAGATGCAACATATGCAGGTGTGTTGCTTAAGGTCCTCAAGGTTTTAATCCATTCCGAAATGGAGAAAATTAAGTTTACAAAACCACATCTCAAGATGCCCTTTCACCAACTGCATTCATTGCCAGTTATAGCAGAGCTCTCGATGCTGACAAGTGCATGAGATTCACTTTTTCCGATACCTAATAAAAGTGATTCTTCTCAGATTCCTCCTACAGCCCCTCTTCTTAGAAGAGCCATCAGTTAAGCAGACTTTGTGGTTTTCGGCAGGATGTGTGCTAAGGAACCTTAAAAAATGTATGCTGGCTTGTGTGTGTGTGTGTGTGTGTGTGTGTGTGTGTGTGTGTGTGTGTGTGTGTGTGTGTGTGTGCATGTGTGTGTGCGTGTGTGTGTGTGCGTGCAGTGTGAATGGGAGAAAGAAAGAGAGATTATAAAGACAAAACGCAGATTCAGAAATACGGGACATTTATAAAGATTTTGCTTGAAAAATAAATATGAGAAATGCATTATCTCTTGAGTGAAAGTTATAAATTTCTTTTTTCAAATGTACAATGTCACCAAATGAAAGCTTCACTTTAACGGTGGACTAAGAAACTCAATACTCATTCAAATGAAGGGCACTTATTCAACAGGGAATTGAACCATCTTAAAGGCTTAAGAAGCACCTTATATGGCCTACGTATGCCTATGGAGTTTAACCCTTGATCCATGCAAAAACAAAAAACAAAACAAAACAAAACAAAAAAAGATTCCAGGAATCCATCAAGTGATGTTCTTCTTTGCACAGATCACATTGTTGATTTTGGATGTTACCTTGATCTGTTCGGCATGTGTAGATACAACACAGAAACAACATAATTTGCAAATGAAGTCAGTGAAATCTGGAACAAGGCTCCTCATAAAGATTTTCAACTTTGAAGCATCAACAATCCATATGTTGTTCATAAACAGACATCACTGCATCTTCTCATTTCAAAAATGAGGATTTCTTTTAATCTCAACATTGACTATGTAAATCAAATACATTACTTGTTGCTACACCCTGCTGTGATCATGTGATCGTGATACACAGGACACACTGTCACATGTGGCTGGCCAAGCTCACACAACGCTGTCTGTCAAGAGGGAAAGAACCAGCTGCATCCTTTCACTCACCCCAGGAGGCTGGTCGTGATGGCATCTCTGACTCTGGCTTTTTGTCTTTCTTTTCTGCTCACATGGAAGATGGGTAAGCTTCATTTGTTTGACTCAAATATGCGGTACGCCAGTTTACATTATATTTCATCGTTCTCTGTTTCCATTTCTTCAAGTTCCTGGTCAGAAACTGTCTTCATCTGATCGTCAGGAGAGAAGTTTTGTCTCGGCTCATGCTGGAGAAGATTTGACCTTGAGTTGCTTCTATGAGACTCAAGTTCCTACAAGCATTTACTGGTACAAGCAAATTCTGGGACAGAGACCCAAGCTAATCTCAGGCTCGAGTAAAAATGACAAGAACATGTTTCATGGTGAGATCGAGAACTCTACGCACTTCAAAATGGATAAAAGAGATGGCAAGGCTCTTCTGACAATCACAGATTTGCACACTTCAGATTCGGCTATATACCACTGTATATTCTATTCTTATACATCACCTATTTTTTCAGAGAGTGTCACAGTCAGTGTGAAGGGCTTTGGTTCAAACGCCACTTTGGTCAATCAGCCAGGATCTGACAGTATTCAGCCAGGAGGCTTTGCTACTCTGAGCTGTACAGTACACCCTGGGAGCTGTGATGGAGAACACAGTGTTTACTGGTACAAAAAGTCGGAGGAATCTCTTCCAGTTGTCTTTTATACCCACGGTGGCATGAATGACCAGTGTGACTCCCAAAGTAACGCCTGTTTCTATGAACTGCCGATGGAAAACCTGACTCAGACTGACGCTGGGATGTACTACTGTGCAGTCGCCTCATGTGGACAGGTCCTGTTTGGAAACGGGACCAAGCTTGACTTTCCAGGTAAGTACGTTTTCTGACATGTTGAGATATTTTTCAATTCTTCAGTCACAACAAACAAACAATGCTGTGTTTGAATTTGCAGATAAGGTGAATCCTTGGGTGTTGGTGCATTTGTTGAGTTGGGCGTTGCTATTCACGATGATCTTCAGTATTTTCTTGGCTTTCTTACTGTACAATATAACAAAGAAAAACAGCTGCCACTCTTCAGGTAATTTGCATTCATTATGGAAGCTTAGATTTTATAGACTGAAGGAGTTTTTGAAATGACATGAATATTAGTCTGTTGCATTAACCAGGTGTTCAAGAACGACTGTCATCTCCATCTGCAGCAACAACTGAGGTAAATTCCATTTGAAAAAACAAACTAAAACTATATAACCTTCAAGCACATTTGAGAACTAACGTATGTACAGACCTTTTCCAAAAATTTACAATATGGAGAAACGTATTTATTTTCATAATTCCATTCAAAAGTTAAACCTTTCAACTCCAAAAATTTGAATACTGTGAACAAATCACCATTTACTTCTCAGCTTTTGCAGAAAAATATAAAGAAATTAGGATCACATCAAATCAATCAAAATATGGTATTTTTAAAAACGATTCGTCAATCTTCATATTATATATTCATATATTTGGTTATGAATCCCTTTGCCTCGATGCGCAGTGGTATTGATGCAATCAGCCTGTGGCAACTGCCCGGGAATTACGAGACTTTCCATTGACTTGCTTGGACACAGCACTATGTGAACAGCCAGCCTCCTGAGCTATGAACTTTAGTGGTTTACCCATCCTATGGAGGGGATCAATGATGGTCCTCTGGCCAGTTATCAAGTCTGCAGTCTTCCTCACATTGAACCAAACTGAAGCAATTTAATGAGCCCTGGGGAAACGTGTGCAGGTGCTTTGAGTTTAATAGATTAGTGTGTAACGCTCAGTTTAAAACATTCATGCCCTGCAAAATTTGGGCTGATTTCTCCACAGTATTCATATTGTTTGAATTCCTGATTTCATGGTTTTTACAACAAACAAATACTTGAAATCGCTTAAATTGTGGTCCTGAATCTATAATCTTTGAAGGTTTAACATATGGAAATAAATATACTTTTTCATGACATTCTAATTTCTTTGGGAAGGGTCTGTATATATTTTTTTAACAAAAACCATGACACAATTTACTCTCGGTATGTTTTGCTCACAGGGCTTCGAAGAACCAAACAGTCTTCACTATGCTGCTTTAAGTCATAAAAAGACCAACAGACCAAGAAGACACGGAAATGCTTCCAACGATGAATGTGTTTACTCCAATGCATAGTTATACACTCTGGTTAAAGAAGGGTGAGACTGGAGATAAAAAAAAAACACAGCTGAGGCTTGAGGTAAATGTATGTTTGTCGTTTGAGTGTGGTAAGTGATGACTATGAGGGGAGGCTCATTCAGGAACCGTGTTGGTTTTCTTTGTGCGGTACATTTGACTTTGAGTGGTATTCAATGCTTCTGTCTTTTTTCTTTTTTTTTTTAAACACACCGACACGTACAGGAAGGCAAACTAATTTGTACTGAAACAACGAGCGCCATCCAAATTCCGTTATAATTTCTCTCTCTCTTTTTTTTTTTTTTTTTTTTTTTAGGATTTCTCTGTAATTGTCAGTTTACATGCGCAATAAATAAAAGTTGTAGAAATCTTTTCCATGAAACATCTGATCAATCCATTGTAGTGATATGCAAGACAAAATATGCAAGAATTAAAAGTAATGCACAAAAACTCACTCTCAAAACTGTCAAAACTGTCAAATACATAATAATAAGTAATACCAGACATTTCAAAGCTGTGGTTATCTTGGATAAAGTAGCAAGGGTATTTCTTCAACCAGAAAATGACAATAAATCCAGGTAGCTGAATCAACAGAGGGTTAATATATAATCCCTAATACCTAACTTCGTAACTGTTCAATAAAAAACTTTGCCTCAGGGACTCAAGCTTACGATAAAAGCTTTTGCTTTGAAATAAACATTATTTCCTCTGTCAAGTAAGAAATTATAGTTACTAGATGTAACTACAGTTCTACGAGTGTGTGCGTGCCCACCTACGGGCTTTGCTATTGGTACCCTCCTTTGGCGCCAGCCAGACACTGAGACAGATCAAAAACGTTGCCGTGCCAGTCATGCCTGGGCGCTGGCACACGCCCCGCCCCGCTCCAAGGAGATGTAAGCCGAGCAGCTTCCTAAAATCTCCCTTCTTCGAATCAGCCCACGAGAATGGAAGCAGTCGAGCTGGTCTGGCAGGTAGGTGGGCATGCACACACTCATGGAACTGTAGTTACGTCTAGTAACTATAATTTCTACTTCATGTGGGTCTTAGCCCACCTACAGGCTTCGCAATTGATGACCTACCAAGGCGGAGGCCGTAGGGATAAATGTACCCCTAGTTGGACAGGCTGACAAGATTGGCGCGGAAGAGGAAGGCCATATGCCAAGTACCGCCACCACCAAGCCCCCAAGACACTGAGGTCAAGCATCCTCGCACCGAGGCGCTGACCGCACCCGTGTTCAAGAAAAACCGTGACACAACGTCAACGGAGCACGCACACACCGGTCAAGACTCCCAGAGTCACACCAGCATGCGACCAGGACCTACCCCAGCCTGAAGTCCCCCAGGGAAAACAGAAGCCGGCCAGGCCAACAACCCCATCCACTTAAGCGACAGGACCCCTGTCCCCGCTTAAGACCGAAATGGCCACAGAATCTGCACATATATCCACAAGATAAGAGCACACAAAAGTGGATGCAGAAGCCCAAGAAGCAGCCTGGCAGATGTCACCCGCAGTGACACCTCGGCACAAAGCCGCTGAGGCGGAGACGCCACGCGTGGAATGGGCCCGAACCACCGCCAGAGGCGGGCGGTTCCTTGCCTCATTAGCTGCCGTAACAGCCCCACCAACCCAGTGGACAAGGTGTTGGGAGGACAGCGGGGCTCCACGCCCCTGGCTCCAAATCCCACAAACAGCTGGTCAGTAGTGCGGAAGCCAGCTGTACGCTCAACGTAACAACGCAGAGCCCTGACCGGACACAGCAACCGCAGCCGCGTTTCATCCACTGACAAACCAGGCGAGGTGCGAAGCGCCCTGATCCGGATCACCCTCGAACGAAAATCCGAAGTGATAACCTTGGGGTGGAAGGCCGGGGTGGGCCAAAGATGAAACAGTCCACCGTCCTGGCTGAAGGACAAGCATGAGGAATGAATCGATAGGGCGCAGCGATCCCCAACCATTTTGGCAGAGGCCAGAGCCAAAAGGAGGGCAGCCTTGAAGGACAGAAAACGGAAGCCGCCTGCTCCAAAGGCTCGAAAGGGGGCCCCTCCAGGGGAACCACATGTCTAAGGGGAGGCCTCAGCCTACACACACCCCGCAGAAACCGCTTCACCAGCAGGTGGCTGCGTGCCGAGAAGCGTCCAAAGCCTTCATGGCCTGTCGTGATGGCCGATGCAAACACCGCGAGGGTGGATGCAGAGCGGCTGCTATCCAGCAACCCCTTCAAAAAACTCCAGAACCCCGCCGACGATGCAGGAGCCGGGGTCCCAACCCCTCTCCGAACACCACTGCGCGAGCACAGCGTGATGTGAGAAAGCCTGCTCTATAGAAGATGTGGATGTGTGACCCCAGTCACAGCATTCCCAGCGGCCTAGGTGCCAGTCGGCAGGTGTACCGCAGGTGGGGCAGCCACGTTAGAGGAGAGGAGGCCATAGGCGCGCTCGGCATGCCCCAGCGGCGCGAGCATGGTGTACTGTGAGGGATTGTGCTTTTTAGATGCCTGAAACGTCCGGGTGCAGCCACAGCATCTCCACCCGTCCCGACACTCCGCATCTCATGATGGCAGGGAGTGAACGTTATATTTTCCCGACTCTGCTGTGAACCTGGCGGAGAAGAGGGGGTGAAAGATGACAGGGCACCTCCATTGACGTCACTACGTCTCTGTGTAGTGACATGCAGTGCCGTTGGGGAGAGACGCTCAGCGCTCCTGGCGGGAAAAGCCCAGGGCGTGTGAGTGGGGGCGCATCACACATCGTCACCTCGGTGAGAGCGGGGTGTTTGGCCACGGCCAGAACGTGCCCGGCCACCTCTGTCTGCTGCTTCTCCCGAGCAGCAGCCGAAGAATGGGGGGATGGGGGGGTGGGGGAAGACGTGAAAACTGCAGAGCGTAACCGTTTCTCAGCGTCCTGGACAGCCAGGGTGAGAGCGGGCCCAGCATGTCTCTCCACGTATGGAAGAGAAGCGTCAGCGGCTGCACCACGTTCACAACCAGAAACATTGGCCCGCCTGCCGTCTGGGAGTACAGACGAGAGGGGAGCAGGTGTCTTTCCAACCCCTACTGTCATGTCAGCGAGCGCGGGGCGTCTGGCCCTAAAAAGAGCGCCCCCAGCCGCCCCTGTCCACCACTTCTCTCGTGTAGCGGCCGAAGAAGAGGAGGAGACACCCCTGTCGAGCTCAGTGCGTCTCTGTGGCGTGAGCATAATCAGAAGAGGATTGCTCTTAGTGATAGTCCAAAAAGGTTCATTGGTCTTTCCAAGTTATAATCCAAAAACAAAGGTTCTTTTCCAAAGACCAGGGAGGTATTTTGTTATTTACCTGACGGTTTCGGCAGCTGTCAGCCGTCTTCTTCAGAGAGTCACGTGATGTTGTTGTGACGTATCTTGTCAGCTGATTTATACAGGTTTTGGCGCTATTCTCCCACTAGTGGAAGCGGGAGAACAGCGCCATCTGCAGTCCGACTTCTTGAGTACAGCATCCCAGGTGTGTGAAAGCAAAAAGGCCCCCTCATCCCGGTTCACTGTCTCGGGGGCACATTTCCGAATTTCAATAGCCTCTTTTATCCACGTGCTCTTAGTGATGCAACGGGCCTGACGGTCTATTACATATGTTACGGTAGAGAAGCGAGCGGGAGGGGGCCTCCATGACGCCAGAGCCACGTTCCATTTCGCACATTCGGCACCCAGGGGAGGCTGAGTAGAACAGAGCCGCAAGTCGCTCCCCCGGTTCAGGGTGCGGAAGCGGGAGACACGGCTCCCAAGAAGGCAGCTCGGCACTCGACTTCTTCAAGCGGGAAGAAAAAGGCAGGCCGACCAGGAAGCACGCTGAGTTAGAGGTTTACCTCAGAAGCAGCGGCTGTGCTGGTCTCGCTGAGTGCCACGTCCGCGGCAGGTGAATGGCCCGACGCCGGAAGGCGACTGAGATCGAGCCAGCTTGTCCATGTTTGTCTTTTTCTTTGTCTTGCAATGATCTACTCAAGGCTGAGAAAGAAGAAGGGAGAATCCTCTTGGAGAGGGGCCGGTCGTGCGCCAGCGCACGGGCATGATTGGCGCGGCAACTCGTTTGATCTTTTCAGTGTCCAGTTGGCACCAACGAAGGGTACCAATAACGAATCCCGCGGGTGGGCTAAGAACCACACAAAGCAGAATGGCAAATTACATTGTGTTATACGTATATAAATAGCTAAAAAATATAACAATATCACAGAGATTATAGTGAAGAACTATCACAATGAATAAAAAATTACAAAGAAAATAACAAGAAAGGGCTCGATGTAATCATTCAAGTCATCCTGCTGCTCGCTGACGTACTTGACAACTGCATTGCAAAGTGTCTGGTTGAATCGCTCAGTCTGGCCGTTCGACTGTGGGTGGTAAGCGGTCGTCTGGCGGTGGTCGATCTTGAGACGTCTGCAGAGCTCTTCGTTGACATGGTTGCAGAACTCCCAGCCCTGGTCTGTGATTAGGACTTTGACGGAGTAGCGGCACACTGACTTCACCAAGACCTTCGCGATTTTAAACTGGATACGAAATGCAACAGGGAGCCAGTGGAGGGATTTTAACAAGGGTGTGATATGGGATCTCCTGTTGGTGCTGGTCAGCAGCCTCGCAGCTGATTTTTGAACATACTGCAGACGCGCCAGCTCTTTCTTCTTAAGACAAGTGAACAGGCTGTTGCAGTAGTCCAGCCGCGAAGATATGAAGACATGAATGACCATTTCAAGCTCATTTTTAGACACCATGGGTCTGAGCTTAGCGATGTTGCGCAGCTGGAAGAAACAGTTTCTAACCAGTTGCCTTGAGTGGTAGTCTAGTGACATGGTGCTGTCAAAGAGCACCCCAAGGTTCCCCCGTTCAGTTTTGGTTGAGGGGCTCAGATCACCAAGGTGCCGCTCAATAGCGGGGATGGCACTGTCTGGGGCAATAATGAGGGTCTCTGTTTTTTCTGAGTTAGTTGGAGGCTGTTGTCTCTTAGCTACTGCTTGATTAGTGATAAGCAGTCCATTAAGGAGCTCAGTTTATGGGCTTCGGAGGGCTTGAAGGAGCAGTACAGCTGCAGGTCGTCTGCAAATAGGTGGTACGAGACATCACTGAGGCACACCACACTGCAGGTTGGCTGGCTCAGACATGATATGGTTGGCTGACACACTGAAGCTCCTACCAGTCAGATATGAGGAGGACCCTTGAAGGACTGGACCTGAGAGGTCAATCAGGTCCTAAAGTACTTCACACATACCAGGGTCATTTCTGGTCATGTGGGGGCCCGAGGCAAGATGCTGTTTGGGAGCCCGAGGAGTTCGCCGAGCTCGTCTCATATCAAGAAACAGCTCTGCACGTACACCAAACTAAACTTAAAACCACAAGATGCAACATATGCAGGTGTTGCTTAAAGCTCGTGTCCGGAGTTTTGGGTCTTTTCCAACGTATGTATCATTTTTCAACAGAGCTTAAAAGTGTCAGTCTGGTTCGATACTACAATATAATATTAACATAAAGCAATATAAAAATGTATTTATGAGCCCGGCCTTCGTCTCATAGACCCCCATGTTATCCGAAAAAGCGTCAGCCAGTAGAGTTTGAGCTTCCGCATTCTTGTGTTGTCAATCAAAGTGTGGAGCAGCCAGAGAGCACGGCCGCTCGCCCAGGCAGAGGTGAGTTAGCAACGCAGCCGCCGCCCCGCTTACCTCGGATATATCCATGGTCTGCTGAACATCCACCGTAAACAGCGAAAAATTTAGGATGCTGTAGGACTCGGAGGCTCTCATTTTCACCCGACAAATAATTTGGGTGCACAATTAAAGGGGCGTGGCTTGGTCGCTCATGAAAGCAGAGGGAGGGCGGAACCTCGAGACATTGGATTAAAAAAAACCTCTCTCTTTCAAAACTCCGGACACGAGCTGAAAGGTCCTCGAGGTTTTATTCCATTCCGAAATGGCGAAACTTAAGTTTACAAAACCAAATCTCAAGATGTCCTTCCACCAACTGCATTCATTGCCGGTTACAGCAGAGCTCTCCATGCTGACAAGTGCTTGATATTCACTTTTTTCCGATACCTAATAAAAGTGATTCTTCTCAGATTCCCCCTGTAGCCCCTCTTCTTAGAAGAGCCATCAGTTAAGCAGACTTTGTGGTTTTCAGCAGGATGTGTTCTGAAGAACCTTGAAAAATATATGCTGGCTTTTGTGTGTGTGTGTGTGTGTGTGTGTGTGTGTGTGTGTGTGTGTGTGTGTGTGTGTGTGTGTGCGTGCAGTGTGAATGGGAGAAAGAAAGAAAGAGAGATTATAAAGACAAAACACGGATTCAGGAAATACAGGAGATTTATAAAGATTTTGCTTGAAACATAAATATGAGAAGTGTAATATCTCTCGAGTGAAGTTTGTATATCTCTTCTTTCAAATGTACAATGGTATCAAATTAAATACTCACTTTGACGTCGACTAAGAAACTCAATGCTCATTCAAATGAAGGGCACTTATTCAACAGGGAATTGAAACATCTTGAAGGCTTAAGAAGCACCTTATAAATGGTCTAAGTATGTCTATGGGGTTTAACCCTAGCGATACAAAAAAAGAAAAAAAAAAAGATTCCAGGAATCCATCATGTGATGTTCTTCTTTGCACAGATCACACTGTTGATTTTGGATGTTGGCTTGATCTGTTCGGCATGTGTAGATACAACACAGAAACAACATAATGGGCAAATGAAGTCAATGAAATCTGGAACAAAGGTCCTCAAAGAGTTTCAATTTTGACGCATCAACAATCCACATGTTGATCATAAACAGACATCACTGCATCTTCTGATTTCAAAATGAGGATTTCTTTTAATCTCAACATTGACTAAGTAAATCAAATACATTACTTGTTGCTACACCCTGCTGTGATCATGTGATCGTGATACACAGGACACAGTGTCACATGTGGCTGGCCAAGCTCACACAACACTGTCTGTCAAGAGGGAAAGAACCAGCTGCATCCTTTCACTCACCCCAGGAGGCTGATCGTGATGGCATCCCTGACTCTGGCTTTTTGTCTTTCTTTTCTCCTCACATGGAAGATGGGTAAGCTTCATTTGTGTGACTCAAATGTGTGGTACGCCAGTTTACATTATATTTCATCGTTCTCTGTTTCCATTTCTTCAAGTTCCTGGTCAGAAACTGTCTTCATCTGATCGTCAGGAGAGAAGTTTTGTCTCGGCTCATGCTGGAGAAGATTTGACGTTGAGTTGCTTCTGTGGCACTGAAATTCCTGGGAGTGTTTACTGGTACAAGCAAACTCTGGGACAGAGACCCAAGCTGATCTTCACCTTTCCTACAGGTGGTCAGAACTTGTTTCATGATGAGATCGAGAACTTTCCACGCTTCAAAATGGAGGAAAGAGATGGCAAGGCTCTTCTGACAATCACAGATTTGCATACTTCAGATTCGGCTATATACCACTGTATATTCTATTCCTATCGAACACCTATTTTTTCAGAGAGTGTCACAGTCAGTGTGAAAGGATTTGGTTCAAACGCCACTTTGATCAATCAGCCAGTATCTGACGGTATTCAGCCAGGAGGCTTTGCTACTCTGAGCTGTACTGTACACCCTGGGAGCTGTGATGGAGAGCACAGTGTTTACTGGTATAAAAAGTCGGAGGAATCTCTTCCAGTTCTCTTTTATACCCACGGTGGCATGAATGACCAGTGTGACTCCCAAAGTAACACCTGTTTCTATGAACTGCCGATGGAAAACCTGACTCAGGCTGATGCTGGGATGTATTACTGTGCAGTCGCCTCATGTGGACAGGTCCTGTTTGGAAACGGGACCAAGCTTGACTTTCCAGGTAAGTACGTTTTCTGACATGTTGAGATATTTTTCAATTCTTCAGTCACAACAAACAAAACATTGCTGTGTTTGAATTTGCAGACAAGGTGAATCCTTGGGTGTTGGTGCATTTGTTGAGTTGGGCGTTGCTATTCACAATGATCTTCAGTATTTTCTTGGCTTTCTCACTGTACAATATAACCAAGAAAAACAGCTGCCACTCTTCAGGTAATTTGCATTCATTATGGAAGCTTAGATTTTATGGACTGAAGGTGGTTTTGAAATGACATGAATATTAGTCTGTTGCATTAACCAGGTGCTCAAGAAGGGTTGTCATCTCCATCTGCAGGAACAACTGAGGTAAATTCCATTTAAAAAAAAAACAAACTAAAACCATATAACCTTCAAGCACATTCGAGAACTAAAATATATACAGACCTTTTCCAAAAGTTTACAATATCACGGAAAAATGTATTTATTTTCATAATTCCATTCAAAAAGTTTAACCTTTCAACTCCAAAAAATTTAATACTGTGAACAAATCACCATGTACTTCTCAGTTTTTGCAGAAAAATATAAAGAAATTAGGATCACATCAAATCAATCAAAATATGGTATTTTCAAAAACGATACGTTCATCTTCAATATTTGGTTTGGAATCCCTTTGCCTCGATGCGCAGTCGCATTGATGCAATCAGCCTGTGGCATTGCCCGGGAATTACTAGACTTTTCACTGACTTACTAGGACACAGCACAGCATGTAAACAGCCAGCCTCCATCGCTATGAACTTTTGTGGTTTACCCATCCGATGGAGGGGATCAATGATGGTCCTCTGGCCAGTTGTCAAGTCTGCAGTCTTCCCCATATTGAACCAAACTGGAGCAATTTAATGACACCTGGGGAAATGTGTGCAGGTGCTTTGAGTTTAATAGATGAGTGTGTGATGCTCAGTTTAAAACATCCATGCCCTGCAAAATTTGGGCTGATTTCTCCACCGTATTCATATTGTTTGAATTCCTGATTTGATGGTTTTTACAACAAGCAAATACTTGAAATTGCTTAAACTGTGGTCCTGAATCTATAATCTTTGAAGGTTTAAAGCCAGGGTTGGCGATTTGAATTAGATACATTTTTTAAAATACTGGTTAAAGTGATCTTTATGACCCGATAGGAAGCAATTCATGGCGTGTTATTAAAGTAGTTTGGAAAATATCCACTATCTACAGCAGGAGTAAAACGGGAAAAACAGTAACCAATCGTCTTGACAGGACACCTTTTTTTAAACCAATCAAATCACTTCGCCGTTCGACCTGCCCCCTGCGCGTACATGTCAATGTCGTGCACTGACCCTGGTTCAGTGCGCGCGTAGAAGGACGGAGCGTCGTTGCAGAATGGCGGAGAAGAATGTTTGGGGCTTTACTTACCGGTGAGTGCGCCATAACTTGGCATAGTGCAAATAAAGAAAAACGAAGAAACGAAGCGCTGAGGACAGGTTTCGCCAGGAACGCACTGGACCGCACGCGCGGAACGTCTCCGCATCTCCACTCCCAACGGACCTCCTCCAATGGGGTGGGAGCTGGGCGGAGCCTTGGGGAGATGCTACATTCGTGCTACATGCTAGTTTTCCAAGATCGCCAACCCGAGCTTTAACATATGGAAATAAATATACTTTTTCATGACATTCTAATTTCTTTGGGAAGGGTCTGTATATATTTTTTAAACAAAAACCATGACACAATTTACTCTTGATATGTTTTGTTCACAGGGTTTCCAAGAACCAAACAGTCTTCACTATGCTGCTTTAAGTCTTAAAAAGACCAACAGACCAAGAAGACACGGAAATGCTTCCAACGATGAATGTGTTTACTCCAATGCATAGATATACACTCTGGTTAAAGAAGGGTGAGACTGGAAATAAAAAAAACACACAGCTGAGGCTTGAGGTAAATGTGTGTTTGTACTTTGAGTGTGGTAAGTGATGACTATGAGGGGAGGCTCATTCAGGAACCGTGTTGGTTTTCTTTGTGTGGTACATTTGACTTTGAGTGGTATTCAATGCTTCTTTCTTTTTTTTTTTTTTTTTAACACACCAACACGTACAGGAAGGCAAACTAATTTGTACTGAAACAAAGAGTGCCATCCAAACTCTGTTATAATTTCTCTCTTTTTTTTTTAGGATTTCTATGTAATTGTCAGTTTACATGCACAATAAATAAAAGTTACAGAAATCTTTTCCATGAAACATCTGATCAATCCATTGTAGTGATATGCAAGACAAAATATGCAAGAATTAAAAGTAATGCACAAAAACTCACTCTCAAAACTGTCAAACACATAATAATAATAAATACCAGATATTTCAAAGCTGTGGTTATCTTGGATAAAGTGGCAAGGGTATTTCTACAATCATAAAATGACAATAAATCCAGGTAGCTGAATCAACAGAGGGTTAATATATAATCCCTCATACCTAATTTAGTAACTGTTCAATAAACACTTTGTCTCAGGGACTCAAGCTTACGATAAAAGCTTTTGCTGTGAAATAAACATTATTTCCTCTGTCAAGTAAGAAATTATAGTTACTAGACGTAACTACAGTTTTACGAGTGTGTGTGTGCCCAACTACGGGCTTTGCTATTGGTACCCTCCTTTGGCGCCAGCCAGACACTGAGACAGATCAAAAACGTTGCCGTGCCAGTTAGGGTGCATCAAAATACACATTTCCAGAATATTGCTTTGATTGGGTGCTAAAAGTGTTACCATCCATGCAAAAACAATACATACAAAACATTGAAGCGATATGAGGTGATTTAGAGGTGGAACGGTGCGTCTGATTTTATGGCATAAGGGGGTAACAGGAACTGTGTCCCTTCACTGTGCCCTGCTCGCACATGGCCTGCTGTTTAGTGTGTGTGTGTGTGTGTGTGTGTGTGTGTGTGTGTGTGTGTGTGTGTGTGTGTGTGTGGGTGTGTGCATGTGTGTGTGTGCGTTGTTGCAACATTGTTACATTTCAAGCCCAGAGACCTGTATATTCCAATATTCCCGCACATTTTACCCTCTGTTTTGCAAGAACTATTCTATTTTCCTGCACCTGCATAAAAAAAAAAGGGGGGGGGGGGGGGGATCTATATAAAGCTTTGCCTGTGTAGCTCAGTCGCTGAGTCAATTCCCTCAATGCCAAAATCACACACTACAGGATCCAGCTCTCACAAGATGGCCTTAAGCCCCCGCCAGAGCACCCTGGTTTTTGGTCTGGGCGCCAGCATCACCGGTGCAGATGCCATCATTACTGTCGCCAAGCTGCCAAGTGGTCGCCAGATCTTGCGGTGCTTGCTGTATCACTGCGACACACAACTGCATGCAAAGCGACCAGGTTTGACTGTAAATGGTAAATGGACTGCACTTATATAGAGCTTTTTACACTGCACTGACAGAGTCCAAAGCGCTTCACACTGCAATATCAGATTCACCCATTCACACCATACTGGGTGATGGTAAGCTACTATTGTAGCCACAGCTGCCCTGGGGCAGACTGACGGAAGCGAGGCTGCCAATCTGTGCCATCGGCCCCTCCGACCACCACCAACCATTCACTCATGAAGACAAGATGGCGGCACCCTTGTCGGCTGCGGCTGCTTTAGCTCCCGGTAACACTCTGCGTTCTTGGTTATCTAATATACCATGTTTTATTTCGGCGGATCACACAGGATACAACCGTAAGACTTCATTAAACCTGCAGAAGCGTAGTATCTACGGAACAGTATGTTTGGACACTCAGACAACTCTGCGCAGCCTCAGGCTGCTACGCCGGTCAGACCCAGCGGCCTACACAGCAGCGGGGTTTCCTATCGGCTCAAGCCGCCTCCGGGGGCGCCAGAGGCGGTGCGAGAGGAAACAGAAGGGCGGTCGTCGGGATGGACTCACAGCGAAGCTAAAAGCTAACCCATTCCGATCGCCGCTTCCATCCGTCCTGCTCGCAAATGTTCGCTCCCTGGAAACAAAACTGGACTACCTGAAGCTGGATTTATCCACCAAATGGGAGATAAGGAACTGCTGCATCCTCATCATCACAGAGACGTGATGTCTCGCCCTGGATGGGCTAACAACATTCAGAGCCGACAGCGACCACGCTCTCACAGGTAAATCCCGGGGGGTTGGCGTCTGTATTTACACCAATAACAACTGGTGTAACAACACCACTGTGGTCTCTCGTCACTGCTGTGTGGACATTGAGTGCCTGACTGTAAGATGCAGACCTTTTCGCCTCCCTCGGGAGTTTAACTGTGTTATCATCACGGCTGTCTACATCGCTCCCAGTGCAAACACAAAACTGGCCATGAATGTGCTCTACCGTACCATCGGTGACCTGCAATCCACATATCCCGAGGGTGTTTTCATTGTTGCTGGGAGCTTTAACCAAGCCAACATGAAGACTGTTCTGCCAAATTTTTACCAACATGTGGATTTTGCTACCAGAGGGAAGAGCACACTGGACTTGGCTTACACCAACATCAAGAAGGCCTTCAGAGCAGCCCCCCGCCCTCACCTTAGCTCATCAGACCATCTCTCAGTCCTGCTAATTCCTGCATACCAGCCTCTGCTAACCAGAGAAAAACCCACTTTGAAGCAGGTGAGAGTGTGGCCGGAGGGAGCTATGTCAGCTCTGCAAGACTGCTTTGAATGCACGGATTGGACTGTGTTCAGAGAGGCGGCTACTGACGATAACCGTCACATCAACGTGGAGGAGTATGCGGCATCTGTGTCTGCATACATCCACTGGTGCATGGAGGAGGTCACTACCACCAAGACCATCGTCACACGGGCCAATCAGAAACCTTGGATGAACAAGGAGGTGCGGGCAAGACTCCGGAAGCGTAACACTGCATTCAAGTCAGGTGACATGGAGGCACTGAGATCAGCGAGGGCCGACCTGAACCGGGCCATCAGGGCAGCAAAGCACACCCACAGCCAGAAGATCCAGGGCTTCTTCCATGACCCGAGCAACACCAGACACTGTGGCAGGGCATCAGGACTATCACCGACTATAAAACTGCATCTCCTTCTCTACAAGGGGACATAGGCTTCCTCAATGAGCTCAATAACTTCTTTGGCAGGTTTGAAGCCCTCAACCACACCCCTGCGAGGAAAGCCACCCCCCTCCCTAATGAGCAGGCACTGAGACTTGAATCCACGGCTGTGTGGAGAACCTTGAGGAAAGTGAATGTGCGGAAAGCAGCAGGCCCTGAGAAGATCCCTGGACGTGTGGACAGGGAATGTGCTGATCAGCTGGTCCAGGTGCTCACTGACATCTTCAACACCTCACTGGACCAGGCTGTTGTCCCCCCACGCTTCAAGTCTTCCACCATCATCCCAGTGCCGAAGAAACCTGCTGTCTCCTGTTGGAATGACTTTCGCCCCATTGCACTTACTCCCATCTTCATGAAGTGCTTCGAAAGGGTGATTAACGACTTCATCATTAACTTCCGCCATCATTTGACCCATTCCAGTTTGCATACCGGCCTAACCGCTCCACAGAGGATGCCATCTCCTCTGTCCTCCACGTCAGCCTGGAGCACCTGGAGAAGAGGAACACTCATGTGCAAATGCTGTTCCTGGACTTTAGTTCAGCATTCAACACGATCATCCCCCAGCGTCTGGTTCTCAAACTGGCTCCTTTGGGCTTCAGCACCCCCCTGTGTAACTGGCTGCTGGACTTCCTCACCAACAGAACCCAGTCTGTACGGGTGGGCAGCAACATCTCCAATGTCATCTCCCTGAGCACTGGCTCCCCACAGGTCCTGAGCCCCCTGCTGTTCGCACTGATGACCCATGACTGTCATCCCAGATTCAGCTCCAATCACATCCTGAAGTATGCGGATGATACTACAGTTCTGGGTCTCATCCAGGACAACGACGAACAGGCCAACAGGGAGGAGGTGCGACACCTGGAGGACTGGTGTGAGGTGAACAACCTGCTTCTGAATGTCGACAAAACAAAGGAGATCATTGTCGACTTCAGGAGATCTCGAATCAGCCACACTCCACTGCTTATCAACAACACAGCTGTGGAAGTTGTCGAGAACATCAAGTTCCTGGGGGTGCACATCACAGACAACCTCAGCTGGTCTCTTCACACCACATCTCAGGCCAAGAAAGCACAGCAACGCCTGCACTTCCTGCGCCGATTAAGGAGAGCCTCCCTCCCCTCGCCCATCCTCTCCACCTTCTACAGAGGGACCATCGAGAGCCTGCTGACTAGTGGCATCTCCATCTGGTCCGGGGGCTGTAAAGCTGCAGATTGGAAATCTCTGCAGAGAGTGGTGAGAACGGCAGAGAAGATCATCGGGTCCCCACTCCCCTCCATTCAGGACATTTCACACAGACACTGCTCAGCCAGAGCGCATCGAATCTCCTCGGACTCCACCCACCCTCACCATGGACTGTTCTCCCTGCTGGCGTCTGGCAGAAGGTTCTGCAGTATCCGCTGCAGAACGACCAGATTTATGAACAGTTTCTTCCCCCTGGCTATCAGACTACTGAATGGGACATAACTATCCCATATTGAATCTGGATATCTGTTGGACATTGTCGGTGCAATATTCATGCACATATTTGTGCCACTCATATCACCTCTCCATGGTTCTGTGCAATATTCCTCTGTTTTGTAGTTAAGGACTGATTCTCTAATCAATCAGTGCAATATTTGTTCAGTTTTTGTAAATATTTTATTATTCGTCAGATCTTAACTGATCGTGTTTAACTGATATCATATGCTTCGCCCTGTCTTCACATCTATTTTTGATGCTATTTATTTTTTTTATTCTAAAGCATTCCTTTATCTTTATCTATTTATTTAGTGTTGTTGAAACAGAGGAAGCCAAATGCGACGAAATTTCGTTCCTCAGTGCACTGTTGTGTAATGACAATAAAAGGAAGTCTTGGGGCCAATCCCAATTCTACCCCTTACCCCTACCCCTTAGCCCTTAGCCCTACCACTATCACTCTCCTACCCCTTTTAGAATAGGGCTGAGGGCTAGGGCTATCTTTGCAGCACTATGAATTGGGATACCCCTTGGCCCTTTAAGCCCCGCCGCACTCCTATAACAACAAAGAAT
This sequence comes from Salarias fasciatus, assembly GCF_902148845.1. Classification (NCBI taxonomy): domain Eukaryota; kingdom Metazoa; phylum Chordata; class Actinopteri; order Blenniiformes; family Blenniidae; genus Salarias; species Salarias fasciatus. The sequence goes on from NC_043754.1 coordinate 18,506,424, forward strand.
TATGGATATTAGAAATGATAGAAATTACATTAGAAATAACTTTTATTTTTTTAAAAATGGTATTATTATTTACCTTATATTTCTTTTTGAGGTTCTCCCACTTTTTTGAAGCTTGCTGGGCTGTAACTTCCCCTTCCAAGCCATTTTATTTTATGAATTTCCTAAAGTAATACAGATATATTTATATAAACACGTTTTATTACTGACATATTATAGCTTAGACGAATAATATAATTTACTCCCAATGTGTTTTGGCGCTGTATTTTGATTTCAAAAACTTTTCTTCCTTTTTAACCTCTAAACCAGGGGTCCTCAAATACAAATCTTGAAGGTCCACATTTGCTTTTTATATACAAGCATGGGTCCGGACTTCAGCGCCCTGTGGGAGGGGGAGGGGGGGGGGGGGGGGGGGAGATACCGAGGACTGCCGAGCAGTGCGGTGCGACGGAGTGCGCTGGACACGCGCAGAGCGGCGCGGTGCAGAACGGTGCTCACACGGAACATGGAGCGTTTAAAGAAAGATTTTTTTTCCATACATTTGCCCTGGGGCAGCAGCGAGGTGTGCGGTCCGGTCGTGGACCGCGGTCCGCTAATTGAGGAACCCGGCTCTAAACTGAATCAGCAGTCGGGTTTCATCGGGGGTCCCTGTGTCTAACATATTACGTTAAAAACATGATAAAGGATGACGTTAATTCAGTGATAAGTGCTCTTCATAAGTTACAAATTCACGATTGGAAACGGTGCTGCGCAGCGCTAAAACGTTAATCCATGACTGGGACACTGTCACGCTAGTTTATCTATAAATTCAGTTAAGCAAATACACTTTTTATAGCTTTTTAAATAGTTTACAGAAAGCAATCTTACATTTGTGCGACTCCGTGGTGGGCGCCATGTTGTTTTTTTCTGGCCAATGTGAAACTCCGCCTACCCCTATTGAGAATAGGGAGCATCGATGCAGACTTCGCTGAAAGGGGTGAAATAGCCCTTCCCCTTACCCCTACCCCTATTCAAAAAGGAGAATTGGGATAGCCCTTAAGCCTCGTGAACGCGCATATCATAGGGGTAGGGGTAAGGGGTAGGGGTAAGGGGTAGAATTGGGATTGGCCCTTAGTCTAATCTCACACTTAGGCAAGATGGGGGAAGTGTCTTGCCCAAGGACACGACGACAGTTTTACGCCTGCAGGAGCAGGGATCGAACCGCCAACCTTCCAATTATGAGACGACCCGCTCTACCATCTGAGCTACTGTCACTGTTGATAGGAGTAAAATCATTTTACTAGTTCTGGTTCCTTGGTATTTTTTCTGTTTTTATACATGTTTCTGCATGCTTTATAAAGAATATTTCTAGAAGCAAGCACATCATTACATGCAGTGCAGGTTGTTTCAGAGAGTAACTTCTATGTTCCATTCAAAATAAATGTTCTAAAAATCGATTTCTTGTCATTTTTGAGATTGTCTTGACATGTTATGCAAGAAATCAAACAAAAACGCCCATTTGGTATTTTTCACATGCTGTGTTCCACCTCTAAATCTCAAGTAATTTCCCCAAAACTTTGCACAAATCATTTTTATGTGTGTCCGAACAAAATGCAACCCCAATCAGATTGATATGTTGAGATTTCATTTTGCATTGCAATTTGATGCACCCTTGTGCCAGTCATGCCTGGGCGCTGGTACACGCCCCGCGCCGCTCCAAGGCGATGTAAGCCGAGCAGCTCCCTAAAATCTCCCCTCTTCGAATCAGCCCAGGAGAATGGAAGCAGTCGAGCTGGGCTAGCAGGTCGGTGGGCATGCACACACTCGTAGAACTGTAGTTACGTCAAGTACCTACAATTTCTACTTCGTGTGTTGCTTAGCCCACCTATGGGCTTCGCTATTGATAACCTACCAAAGTGGAGGCCGTAGGGATAGATGTACACCCAGGTGGACAGGCTGACAACATTGGCGCAAGGGGTGAGCCGAATACTTGTTTTAAACGAGTACTCGTTACGGATAATGCATTTTTTTCAAATCCGAGTATGACCCCAGCATTGTCAGTCATTATTCGTGCTCGTGCTGATGGGAGATCTTCATTGGTCTTTCATTCTGCTCCATGCTCCACTGAGACAACAGGATCCTTGTCAGAGAAGCCAATCAGTGCTGGTAAACTAAAAATTGGGTTTTTTATTTCGTTGTAGCGTGCATTGTGCCTGAGGAAAACCTTTTAAAGTCGAAATGTCACGCGACTGTGCATGCTCAGGTTTTGTTTGTTTTTTTCAGGGGGTTTTAAGTTTCGTTTTCCCTCGCAGTTTTGTTTTTCCTTTTTTCTCTTATTTTTCATATTAATTTGAGCTTGTGCTCCACTGAGAGGCTGTGATCTGTGGGAGAGAGATGATGACTGGACTGAGGTCCACTACGATCCGCGCTGCAGCCGCAGACAGGACCAGGAAGCTCAGCAGGGGCGGATGAGAGATTTTCTGGGACACCGGGGAGATTCTGGTGGGGATCGTGGGAGGAGGCAGTCCCAACCCAGGAAGACCTGTTCCTTTCCTTGGACTCCAGCTGGAGTCCGGACAACAATTATAGAGAAACTGTGATGTAAATTCAGTCATACACTTAAAAATATTCATGTTCTGCCTCAATAAAAATACTTGTTCTGTAAATAGTTCTTTTACTATTGTGACAAAAAAATATTCAAATCTTTATTCTGAGGCTGTTGTGTGAATGAATAATCATTTATCTAACTTTAAAAATGTTCATGTTCTGACGAAAATAAAAAAAACTTGTACATTGTATCATTGAAACGGTTCTGTAAATAGTTTTCAAATAAAGAACAAATATAGCAACTTCTGAGCAATCCATATCAATTTCAGACTTAAAATAGTGTGCCAATTTCTGCCCCACCCCATTTCCGGTTAAACCACACCCACTTCCGTTTAAGGCCATGCCCCCTCCGAGTACATATACGGATACAGGTAATTTGGATGGGTAAACAGATACAGATAGTGGTGTACGCGCTCATCCCTAATTGGCGCGGAAGAGGAAGGCCACATGCCAAGTACAGCCACCACCAAGCCCCCAAGACACTGACGTCAAGCATCCTCGCACCGAGGTGCTGACCGCACCCGTGTTCAAGAAAAACCGTGACACAACGTCAACGGAGCACGCACTCACCGGTCAAGACTCCCAGAGTCACACCGGCATGCGACCAGGACCTACCCCAGCCTGAAGTCCCCCAGGGAAAACAGAAGTCGGCCAGGCCAACGACCCCGTCCACTTAAGCGACAGGACCCCTGTCCCGCTTAAGGAGCTCAGTTTATGGGTTTCGGAGGGCTTGAAGGAGCAGTACAGCTGCAGGTCGTCTGCAAATAGGTGGTACGAGACATCACTGAGGCACACCACACTGCAGGTTGGCTGGTTCAGACATGATATTGTTGGCTGACACACTGCAGCTTCTACCAGTCAGATATGAGGAGGACCATTTCAGGACTGGACCTGACAGGCCAATCAGGTCCTAAAGTACTTCACACATACCAGGGTCATTTCTAGCCACATGGGGGCCCGAGGCAAAATGCTGTTTAGGAGCCCGAGGAGTTCGCCTTGATCATCTCATATAAAAAAACAGCTCTGCACGTACACCAAACTAAACTTAAAACCACAAGATGCAACATATGCAGGTGTGTTGCTTAAGGTCCTCGAGGTTTTATTCCATTCCGAAATGGCAAAAATTAAGTTTACAAAACCACATCTCAAGATGCCCTTTCACCAACTGCATTCATTGCCGGTTATAGCAGAGCTCTCGATGCTGACAAGTGCATGAGATTCACTTTTTCCGATACCTAATAAAAGTGATTCTTCTCAGATTCCTCCTGTAGCCCCTCTTCTTAGAAGAGCCATCAGTTAAGCAGACTTTGTGGTTTTCGGCAGGATGTGTGCTAAGGAACCTTAAAAAATGTATGCTGGCTTTTGTGTGTGTGCGTGTGTGTGTGTGTGTGTGTGTATTGTGTGAATGGGAGAAAGAAAGAAAGAAAGAGAGATTATAAAGACAAAACACAGATTCAGGAAATACATTACATTTATAAAGATTTTGCTTGAAAAATAAATGTGAGAAATGCATTATCTCTTGAGTGAAATTTATATATTTCTTTTTTCAAATGTACAATGTTATCAAATGAAAGCTTCACTTTAACGGTGGACTAAGAAACTCAATACTCATTCAAAAGAAGGGCACTTATTCAACAGAGAATTGAACCATCTTAAAGGCTTAAGAAGAACCTTATATGGCCTACGTATGCCTATGGAGTTTAACCCTTGATCCATGCAAAAACAAAAAACAAAACAAAACAAAAAAAAAAGATTCCAGGAATCCATCATGTGATGTTCTTCTTTGCACAGATCACATTGTTGATTTTGGATGTTGGCTTGATCAGTTCGGCATGTGTAGATACAACACAGAAACAACATAATTTGCAAATGAAGTCAGTGAAATCTGGAACAAGGCTCCTCATAAAGATTTTCAACTTTGAAACACAAACAATCCATATGTTGTTCATAAACAGAGATCACTGCATCTTATGATTTCAAAATGAGGATTTCTTTTAATCTCATCATTGACTATGTAAATCAAATACATTACTTGTTGCTACACCCTGCTGTGACCATGTGATCATGATACACAGGACACAGTGTCACATGTGGCTGGCCAAGCTCACACAGCGCTGTCTGTCAAAAGGGAAAGAACGAGCTGCATCCTTTCACTCACCCCAGGAGGCTGATCGTGATGGCATCTCTGACTCTGGCTTTTTGTCTTTCTTTTCTGCTCACATGGAAGATGGGTAAGCTTCATTTGTGTGACTCAAATAAGCGGTACGCCAGTTTACATTATATTTCATTGTTCTCTGTTTCCATTTCTTCAAGTTCCTGGTCAGAAACTGTCTTCATCTGATCGTCAGGAGAGAAGTTTTGTCTCGGCTCATCCTGGAGAAGATTTGACCTTGAATTGCTTCTTTGGCACTGAAATTCCTGGGAGTGTTTACTGGTACAAGCAAACTCTGGGACAGAGACCCAAGCTGATCTTCACCTTTCCTACAGGTGGTCAGAACTTGTTTCATGATGAGATCGAGAACTTTCCACGCTTCAAAATGGATAAAAGAGATGGCAAGGCTCTTCTGATAATCACAGATTTGCACACTTCAGACTCGGCTATATACCACTGTATATTCGATTCCTATATATCAACTATTTTTTCAGAGAGCATCACAGTCAGTGTGAAGGGGTTTGGTTCAAATGCCATTTTGGTCAATCAGCCAGTATCTGACGGTATTCAGCCAGGAGGCTTTGCTACTCTGAGCTGTACAGTACACCCTGGGAGCTGTGATGGAGAACACAGTGTTTACTGGTACAAAAAGTCAGAGGAATCTCTTCCAGTTCTCTTTTATACCCACAGTGGCATGAATGACCAGTGTGACTCCCAAAGTAACACCTGTTTCTATGAACTGCCGATGGAAAACCTGACTCAGACTGACGCTGGGATGTATTACTGTGCAGTCGCCTCATGTGGACAGGTCCTGTTTGGAAACGAGACCAAGCTTGACTTTCCAGGTAAGTACGTTTTCTGACATGTTGAGATATTTTTCTATTCTTCAGTCACAACAAACAAACATTGCTGTGTTTGAATTTGCAGATAAGGTGAATCCTTGGGTGTTGGTGCATTTGTTGAGTTGGGCGTTGCTATTCACGATGATCTTCAGTATTTTCTTGGCTTTCTTACTGTACAATATAACCAAGAAAAACAGCTGCCGCTCTTCAGGTAATTTGCATTCATTATGGAAGCTTAGATTTTATGGACTGAAGGTGGTTTTGAAATGACATGAATATTAGTCTGTTGCATTAATCAGGTGCTCAAGAACGACTGTCATCTCCATCTGCAGCAACCACTGAGGTAAATACCATTTTAAAAAACAAACTATAACTATACAACCGTTAAGCACATTTGAGAACTAAAATAGATACAGACCTTTTTTTCAAAAAATTACAATATCATGGAGAAGTTCATTTATTTCCATAATTCCATTCAAAAAGTTAAACCTTTCAACTCCAAAAATTTGAATACTGTGAACAAATCACCATTTACTTCTCAGTTTTTGCTGAAAAAAACACAGAAATTAGGATCACATCAAATCAATCAAAATATGGTATTTTCAAAAACGATACGTCAATATTCAATATTTGGTTTTGAATCCCTTTGCCTCAATGTGCAGTCGCATTGATGCGATCAGCCTGTGGCATTGCCCGAGAATTACTAGACTCTCCATTGACTTGCTTGGACACAGCACTATGTGAACAGCCAGCCTCCATCGCTATGAACTTTAGTGGTTTCCCCATCCTATGGAGGGGATCAATGATGGTCCTCTGGACAGTTGTAAAGCTTGCAGTCTTCCTCACATTGAACCAAACTGAAGCAATTTAATGACACCTGGGGAAACGTGTGCAGGTGCTTTGAGTTTAATAGTTTAGTGTGTGACGCTCAGTTTAAAACATTTATGCCCTGCAAAATTTGGGCTGATTTCTCCACAGTATTCAAATAGTTTGAATACTGAGCTTTTACAACAGATAAATACTTGAAATCATTTAAATTGTGGCCCTGAATCTATAATCTATGAAAATTTAACATGTGGAATAAAATTATGGAAATAAGTATACTTTTTCATGACGTTCTAATGTCTTTGGGAAGGGTCTTTATATATTTTTTAAACAAAAACGATTACAGAATTTACTCTTGATATGTTTTGTTCACAGGGTTTCGAAGAACCAAACAGTCTTCACTACGCTGCGTTAAGTCATAAAAAGACCAACAGACCAAAAAGACACGGAAATGCTTCCAACGATGAATGTGTTTACTCCAATGCATAGATATACACTCTGGTTAAAGAAGGGTGAGACTGGAAAAAAAAAACACAACTGAGGCTTGAGGTAAATGTATGTTTGTACTTTGAGCGTGGTAAGTGATGACTATGAGGGGAGGCTCATTCAGGAACCGTGTTGGTTTTCTTTGTGTGGTACATTTCACTTTGAATGGTATTCAATGCTTCTGTTTTTTTTTTCTGTTTTAAACACACCGACACGTACAGTAAGGCAAATTAATTTGTACTGAAACAACAAGCGCCATCCAAATTCCGTTATAATTTCTCTCTCTCTTTTTTTTTAATTTTTTTTTTTTTTAGGATTTCTATGTAATTGTCAGTTTACATGCACAATCAATAAAAGTTGCAGAAATCTTTTCCATTAAACATCTGATCAATACATGGTAGTGATATGCAAGGCAAAAGATACAAGAACTAAAAGTAATGCACAAAACACACTCAAAACTGTCAAACACATAACAACAATAAATGCCAGGTATTTTAAAGCTATTATTATCTTGGAAAAAGTGGCAGGGGTAGTTATTTCTACAACAAGAAAATGACAATAAATCCAGGTAGCTGAATCAACAGAGGGTTAATAAATAATTCCTAATATATATCTTAGTAACTGTTCAATAAATACTGTGTCTCAGGGGCTCAAGCTGAGGATAAAAGCTTTTGCTGTGAACTGAAAGTAGAGCCATGTGCTGTCCAGATCACCAGATCCTGTCCTTTTCATCACGTTACCGCATGAACGCCGTGGTTTTTCAGTTCAACAACAACGCCCTCCCTAACCTTCTTGTGCAGACCTCACTGAGCTGAAAAACTTTTGAGACAAAGATGCAATTGCAATAAATTTCACTGGTGGTTTCAATCAAAACGAAACATTATTTCTAGGGCACTGCTTCCATAACGCCGACAAACATTTTATCAGGCGTTAACCATATAATCTGATTGTAAGGCGAAGCGGATTGAAAATGTGTCATATAAACACTCGAATGGATCTGCTTCACTCGGAGTGAATAATATTTTGGATTCAATTGGTAGTCTACGCCGGTCGATAATCCGCTCCATGTCTCATATAAACGCCACCTGACAGCGAAGCGGATTAAACGGGGGGATTATTTGTTCCGTGCATGCGTTCCCTCGTACGTAGTGATGTGATGACGTGCACAGTAAACGGGAAGCAGGACAGTCAAAAACTAGCGGGAGAACTCGACGGTGGTTGAGAAACACTTAAAGAGCAACTAACCCCCTTGACAGAGATTTACTCCGGCCCCCTCAGGATTTGAAATGAGGCGGGCTCGGCGGATTGGAAGGGGGAGGAGGGAGAGGGGAGGAGGAGGGGGGAGAGGGAGGGGGGGCTGAGTTGTTGTGACAGTGCACGCTGCAGAGGCGGCAATAAAGTACTTTCCCATGCCATGTTTTTGTTGTGCCCAGTCAGTTAACAAAGGGCTGGGCTAATTTGAATCACCTGCAACAAACAGTTCTGGGCCCAGGTGATCACAATCAGCCCAGCTCTTCGAGAACTGACTGGGTACATAGAAAACATGGCATGGGAAAGTACTTTCTTGCCACCTCCGGCACGCTGGCACCGAGCGAGTCCGAGCGGTGACGGGCTGTGCGGTGCTCACACGGAGCGTCGGGGCGCCCGTGGGTTTTCATAACCCACCAACCCTACGTAAATTACGCCTGTGAACTACGCTAAATGATCTGACCAACTAACTCTAATGCTAAAATGATGCTAATGCTAAAAAAATGCTAACCTGATAATCGCTATGAAAAAGATAACTTGCTCTGGTCCGACTCCGACTTGTAGGGGAGGCATCTGCTTATACAGGGCTGTACTCGATGACGTACGATGGATGCAGGGGCGAGGGCGATATGTGCGTTGGATGCCATCATCCAGTCAATTGCGAAATTCAAACGCAGTAAACGCTGTTAAACCATTTGAGGCGGTAGTAAGACGGTTTTTGTCACAAAAATAGGATTTTAAACAAGTTTGCACTAAATTGTAAAAGTAATGTCAGAAACGAGTAGACAACAATATAAGACATGAATTTATTCAGTTTATCTGCAAAAAAAAGTGATTTGGGGGTTAGCTGCTCTTTAAGTAAAAACCCCAAGAGAACAAACACTGGAGAGGCGAGATGAATGCAAATCGCACAACGATGAGTTGTTCAAAGAGTCCGAGGCAGACTACTTGCGGACGAATGGCCGGTGTTATGGATTAACGAGTAATGGTAATGAGTGATGGTGGAATTCTTCGTAAACACATGTTGGTAACAGCACATGTGAAAATAAGAACCACAAAAGTCTCTAAACTCATACATTTATTGTAACTGTAGATAACCAATGTTCACTAGAACGACTCCAACTTTCAGTAGGTATTTCAACATCTGTTGGTCACAAGTTAACACGGACACCAGTTAGTTCGATACATTGGCAAGCGGAGCTGAGCCCCGGTGCTCACACTGAGATGTGCCGCTCGGCGGGGCAGGACTCCGGCCAGGGGAGCGCTCGCTCTTTGAGCACGGTATCATGGAGCTGTTAGAACATTTTTTGGGCAGATATCCAGCAGATAAAAACATATTGCTCGGTGCTAAGGACTGCTGGCTGCAAAGCTAAACACCTGAAAGTTCTGTGAAAGACTTTTTTGCGCACATCACAGAACGCTGCATAATCCCCTTCACCCAGGGCCCTTGTAAACAAATATTCATTCTCCATGTATACAACTGCATTAAATACAATTGTTTTCAATCAGACTGAAAAAACACCCAAGTAAGCTGGGCCACAGGCTGATATTTACACCCTCTCCTGTCGTCCTACCTGAACCCCTGTGGTCAGGCGTACAACAGAGTGTCAATAACATATCTTAGAGGCTGTACTCAGTCAAGAAGAGACACAAATTTAACATATGAAGTGACAAAGAAAAAGAACCCACCCACCCCCCCACCTTTCAGCTACAGTTGGTGTGAGGGCCCCAGGGGATCGTCGACTGAGGAAGTCTTACATCACATGCATCACACATACAAAGACGACTACACCAAAAATTTCCATCACAGTATTCACATGTACAAAACTGTCCCTGAAATATTTGAACTGAGGATGCAACACATGAAGGAAACCAATCACTGAATCTAAGGATTTGTAACATTTCCAACTGTTAAATTGACCTTCGATTTTCATGTTTCCACTTACCTTGAGGTATGCAGCTGTTATAAAAAGGGGTGGTGGACATTAAACCAGCGATCACATCTGTTAATTACTAACACTAGAGTACTTGAACTAGTTCTATTGATTTTTCACTCAGTATCAGCTTGAGCACCCATTATGTTCTGAATATACCTTTCAATATGATTTATGATATGATATATGATTTTTTAGACTCTCGTCTGTTTGGTTCACATTGGAGCCTGGGATGAAGAACCAAGTATCTGAAGATTGAAAAGGTCAAGATGACCACAGAGAAGGCTTTCAAGAATCAATAAAAACAGAAAAGGTTGATTTGAGAGCAAACCCCACATGAAGGAAAGAATGAATTAGGGTCATGGCTTTGACCAGTTCCCTATTGGAAAATGACCAAAGGGGACACTGAGCATCACTTCAAGCAGAATGTAGCACACGTCGTAAAAATGGCTGCAAGTGTTGTTTACTGCAGATAAAGAGTAATCTGCTGCCCCTGTATTTACCCTCATAGAGGATACTGCACTGAGCTGTCAATCTCCAATTTCAGGCAACACAGTCATTTAAAATCGAACATCTTGTGTGTTTGGAAAACTTGAAAAATGTCATTCATGATGAACTCTAAGCCATCACACGTACCTTCCGTGGTGTGCCTGTAGCACCTCCTTTTTAGCAGCACTGGTATAGGTTTGCACATGAGCACATTTTCCTTCTGACCAATCAAAGACAAGCCTCACCTCTTCACAAAGCTGAGAGGACCGAGGAGTTTCTCATTTAGCGCAGCACGTCAAACACAATGACATCTCCGAAGCTGGTCTTCCATCTGGCGTGTCTGGTTTTGGTGGAAATGGGTCAGTTTTGCTTTCTATTTTATATATTTGTGCTTTAACGTTTTGTGGTTAGAGATAATTTTGTTTATTTTCTTGAATGCAGCCCAACCGACTGACCTGATACAACCTTCAGCGCCGCCTCAAGGGACAACTTTCGTATCAGCTGACGAGGGTGACGAGATTACTTTGCGTTGCGATCATAAGGACAAGGCTACAAGGTATTACTGGTACAAACAGAGTCACGGACAGAGACCAAGGCTCATCTCTTCATTCTACAAGTTTGAACAAAATGGCACCTTTCACAATGAATTCCAGCATGAGCCACGTTTCACGCTGGAAACGGAAAGCCAGAAAAATAACTTGAAGATCACAAACTTGCAGCTTCACGACTCAGCTGTTTACCTTTGTGCAAGCAACTATGCATATTTTTTTGAATTTGACCGGAGCACCACCGTCAACGTAAAGGGTTTCGGTGTGAATGTCCAAGCTTTGGTCCATCAGTCGGGATCTGGGACCGTCCAACCACAAGGCTCTGCGACTCTCAACTGTACAGTGCATACAGGCAGCTGTGATGGAGAACACACCGTTTACTGGTTCAAAAGCTCACAGGCTTCTCAGCCTGGACTTATTTACACCGGTGGAGGCAGGACCAAACACTGTGAAAGGAGTGAAAACACTCAAACTCAGATGTGTGTCTACAACTTTCCATTACATAACCTGACTCAGGCTCATGCAGGGACATACTACTGTGCTGTTGTCTCATGTGGACACATTGTGTTTGGAAACGGCACCAGGCTGGATTTTGAGGGTAAGTCAGGTTCTGGCAGAGTTTCACAGGAAGAAAAGCTGAACAGCTTTGTGTGATCTCTTTATCTCTCTATTTGTATTGACAGAAAAGACAGATCGCACTGTCTTGATCGGCTTCTTGAGTGGATGTTTGACTCTGACCACCATCTTCAGTGTTTTTTCAACTGCCTTTATGTACAAGATGAACAAAAGGAGCAAAAGCCAAAGTCAAGGTAAGCAATGTAGATTTAAATGTGATTCCGATTTAGGAAATCTGAGTCCTACATTAAACTCATATTTTTGCGTTTTCTCTAAAGAGTCCAAATCCAGATTCCCAACCAACTCAATGACAGGTTTGATTTTATTTACAATGTCATATTCAGAAAAAAATCACCTTCTGTTGATGGGCAATTGTGATGTAACTCGCAATTATATATTTGATACTTTTCTGAAAATTGAATGAATGGCTACATTGACATCCATCACTGAGAGCATTGTACAGTTTAATTCCCTTAACGGAAACATCTATTTTGTAGATTATTTCTCACTGTAAGACTCAAAAACAGACTGTCCTCTTAAATTATTAATGCCTTCTCTGACCTGTTGAAAATAAACAGTTGAATACAAACAATGTAAATATTATTCAAATGTTTTTAAATACACAATGGATGACAATTTTAAAAGACAGAGCCATATGAGAAATGAATACAGTAAACTGGTGTTATTTTTTAAACTAAAAGCTCTTATCTGTAGTTTGATTTGTGAATCTATATTGTTTGATACAAAACTCCCAAATATCTGCACAGTAGTACATATATTGGACTAAAAAGTGAAAAACAGAGAATATGCAGGCTTTTTCTCCTTAGCAGATAATAGGCCTTTTTTGTTTGCTTGTTTACCGGACCAATTCCGATTCTACTGTTACAATTCTTTAATTTCATTTCCTAAAGAAAATATATTTGTGCCATTAGCAAATGTAACCATTTTTTAAATCATTAATTTTTTTGTGGTTGTCAACCAAATGTTGTGAAACACCACAGGTAACTTTTCTGGAATGCGTTTGTGTCAATGCTTACAATATATTGAAAACGGTTATCCAGGTAACTTTTATACCAATGTTGACATGTACCTGAAACTTCAATGTTCCAGTTTGCACAGTTGTAAAGAATGATCAGTTGTATCAAAAGCTTTACCCAAACCAATCAAAACACTTTCAGTATAGGTTTTCTTATTGACATCCGCTAATACAGCTTCTACAAAATCCTTTAATGCTAAAAAAGTTGATCGTTTCCTCCCGAATGATAAATATATGTTTTTAAATTGTTTCAGACTTGTCCTCCTTTTCCTTTCAGAGTCTGTCCCTGGGTTATCCAGTCCCCTGAAAGCAGACATTAAGGTACACAACTGTAACCATTCGATTATCACCCATTCACCTCGATCCTTAAATCAAATGAATATTTTTGATGTATTAAGTTAAAAAGTGTCATTGTGCTGGCAGGGTTACCCAACGGCAGGAAGTCTGTACGTTGCCGCTTTGAGCGTCAACCTGGCCGACTGTTCAAGAAGGAGGGATCCCACCTGGAGCGCGTGTGTGTACTACAGTGTAAAGCAGTCACACCACTGAAATCTTCTGATTTCTTTCTTACTGTTTTAAACATTGTGCATCAGAAAACAAAGCAAAACAGTCCCCGGGAACTTTTTTTTTTTTTAATGCAAAGGCAGCAAGACACATTTTAATTAAAATCATCACATATACAGAAAATACAATTAGTGCAGTTGATTTCAACAGAAAATATTTTTGCCAATATTGGATTACAAATGTATTTTAAGGTTGTCACTCCTTTGATATTCCAGTTGGACTTAGTGACAGATGCAAAATTAGGGTAAGAAGTTTATAGTTTCGAGCATGACCTTTGACCCTACAGTGGGCGCCGTACTAACAATATACATGCTTTAAGCATATATATTGTTAAGGCTAGCTGTAAATAGAATAGGATAGATGCAGTGCAGTAATTCCACCGAGGGGATCAATAAACTGAACCCCCTGTTTTCTCTTTGTGATGTTGGGGTGGATGGGGTTGGAGGTGGTGCTTTGTGATTCATTAAAAAAATGTGTTAATAGTTTGGCAGAGTTATATAATCAACAGATGTTCAAGTGCTTAATGGCTGTTAAAAATATGTGTTGTCTGGTTATTTCTTTGTGATTCTCTATTTTCGCTGAACTAATAATTCAGCAGTGTCTACTCAGAACAGAGGATCATATTCTCTGTCATGAAGCTTGCAGATTAAAACTGCAATTTTCTATTTTGCATCTTTCCTTCATGCAAATCTATGTACATGACTTTCACCATTAAAATACAATAAAATACAGTTTAAGACATCTGAGTTCGAACAACTGTAGTATCTTAAGTCTCTGGATGTGCAGGGACTGTCTTGGTTGACATCTGTAACATTGCGTGGCGGTTGGGGACAGTGCCTCTGGACTGGCAGACCAGGGTGGTGGTCCCCATTTAAATGGACCCCCATAGAATATGGACCCGGAGGTCTGGACCCCCTACAAATTTAGGGAATGCTTAATTTTTTTGTTTATTATTTTTGGAATATATATATATATATATATATTTACTGAGGTCAGACACACCTGGATTAATCAGTTCATCCTATCATGAAAGACAGGAAATGAAGGTGCTGTCTAAACTTCAGGAAGTAATGGAGCTGTGCATGCAGCCCACAGCCTCCGCTTCAGGCCACTTGGTGAGGTAGTTGGTTATCACAGCGATTCACCGGTTACTGCTGGCTGATGGGGTGAGTGGCCCAACCAGGTCCATCCCAAACTGAGTGAAACTGGTGTCTGGAGGAGCGATGGGGTGTAGGACTGCAGGAACTTTGTAAACATGGTTGCTGCACTGACAGTCATCACAGGAAGCTGTATGAAAAAAAGAAGAATAGCTGTAATACAAAACAACAACTACATAAATTGACAGAGAAAATGGACCCAGGGACTTTAAAACATTATAAAATACCATGGGGTACATATCCCATGCCATAGAAAATGGACCCATCTGCAATTACTACATACATTGACATATTTAACAAGGGGATCCATAAATAAGAATTAAACTCTTACCGATAACGTTTGCGATGTCGTTGTACTGAGGGCCAGGCCAGAAGTAGCAGCTCATGATGAGGAAAGTGGTCTTGTTGACACCCTGGTAACCTGCTGTAGGGGCAACTTGGCATACCTGGAGGATGGCTTCCTTCTCCAAAACCCTGATGACACGAAAGTGCTTCTGGGTCTTGGGGTGAACTTAGTGAAGAGTGCCATCTAGTAGTGAATACTTGTTGGCACCTCCAAATCCGAGGCCATGGTCCTCGACCAGAAGATGGTGGTCTGCCTCCTCCAGGTCAGTGGAGAGACTCTGGCTCAAGTGGAGGAGTTTAAGTATCTTGGGGTCTTGTTCACGAGTGGGGGAAGAATGGAGCGTGAGATTGACAGGCAGATCGTTGCAGCGGCCGCAGTGATGCAGTCGTATTGGTCAGTTGTGGTGAAGAGGGAGCTGAGCCGAAAGGCGAAGCTCTCAATTTACTGGTCAATCTACGTTCCCACCAGTGGCGATTGCTCTAATGGTGCGTTCACACCGGACGCGTTGCAAGCGTCACGGGCGTCGCTTTTACATTCAAAGTCTATGGTGGACGAGCTTCAACGGACCTGACGCGCATGCAGGCGCTTTTCGAGCGTCGCTTTCCGAGCTTTTCAAGCGTTGGCGAAGCGCGTCACGCGCGTCACGCGTTGCGGGCGTCAACGCCTGAAGTTGGGAAAATTGAACTTTCGAAGCGTCAACGCGCACGTCATCCAATCACAGACGAGCACTCTGAGCGCTGATGCGGGCCAGAAGCTCGTCAAACTGGGCCCGGGAAAGGCGGAAGTACCGCCGAAAGCGAACCTCATCCTCACGCTGGCCCCGTGATCTGGGTCCGGCCCCGGAGGGTGTGAGAAACTCTGCGCTCGCCGGCGGACACACACGAACACTAGACCCGCCACAGGGGCCCACCGCCACGGCGCCGTGGCGGGCTGTTCCCTCGACCCAGCGGCCCAGCCTCCGACCGGCTTTGGCGGCGGGCGACGCGGATCACACCGTCGGCCGCCCCCGCCTCTCCGACCGGCTCCTCGGCGACCCGCAGCAGGACCGAGACGCGCGGTCTCACCCAGCGGCGGGCCCGCTCCGTAGGACCGCTGGGTGAGACCGCGCGTCTCGGTCCTGCTGCGGGTCGCCGGGAAGCCGGTCGGAGAGGCGGGGGCGGCCGAAGGTGTGATCCGCGTCGCCCGCCGCCAAAGCCCGACCGAGCCTGGAGGCTGGGCTGCTGGGTCGGGGGAACAGCGCTGCGCGCCGTGCCGGGCGGGGGGCCCCGTGGCGGGTCCAGGGTTCGTGTGTGCTCTGCTTCTCTCCCTGCTTCTCTGCTTCTCTGACTCCTCCTGCTGGAGCCGCTCACTGCGGCTGGCTCACATTTCGCCGAATTCATCCGAACAAAATCATAAACAGTTGGTATTCGGACAAACAAACGACACAATCGGGCTCTAAACGACCACTTTGTCGGCTAATTAAAAAAAAAAACCGACAAAGTTATACATTTGAAGAGTTTAGAGCTAAAGTGATTTATGCACCAATCCCGCCATTGTCAACATGAAGACAGGACACAAGCTCCTCCCACTCCCGCCACTGAGCTGCCGCGCGTCGCGAGCGTTGCAAGCTTCGTGTGTAATTTGAACATGGTTCGAATTCCACACTTTACTCGCTTCAGCTTTGAGGCGTCAGTGACGCCCGTGACGCCTGCAACGCGTCCGGTGTGAACGTAGCATAAGACTGCAAGGGAAGCTCAACTTCCCCTAAAATGTCAAAAAATAAGTGGTCCAATATTTACTGTTGTGTGAACATTTCATTGACTCAATATGCGCTACAACACGTTCATCTTTTGTTCAGAATTGGCTACTTATCTCAAGTAACTGACTCGGCTTTTTTCTCACTCCTCCTTGCAGCGGCACGGCGCTTTAAACAGCCGGACGCTGAGCGTCCATGCGGAAGCTAGAGTGGGTTGTTCTGCTGCAGTGAAACTGGACGCTCATTGGATAAAATACTGGGCTGGTCCCGCCCACGGACGCTCAGCGTCTCTGGGGGTCTATGGGGAAGTGAGCTGGCATGGACGCTGGGCTTCTGCATGGTGATTGGATGATCTGTGTGAAGCTTGATTGACAGCGAAATGAGCAAATCAGCGATCTTGAAGTAAAAAAAATGCACCAAAGTGCTTCTGAAGTTTTTCATTCTGTTGTGCTGAGTTGATTCGGAGGCTTTGCAGATCCCTGGAGACTTTGTGTTTGTGAAAAACGACTAGTGTTGTGTTTGGAGACTCGTTTAGGTCACTCTGTGGTTTCTGTCCTCGACCAACAGCTGTGGAGCTTCTCCCCTTCTCTCACACAGCGCTCCAGCCTCCAGCAGCTCCAGCTGCTCGCGAGCTGCACACAACGGCAGACAATGTGAATGTTGTGGACCGGACTTTGGCGAAGCCATTTGATAGTCTTCCTTACGAAGAGAAAATTGGTGTTAAACTGCATAACAGATCAACTCCTAAGACTGAGCTGGTGCCGAAAGGTGGGGAAAAGTAACAGGTCCTTTCAGCTGTCCTGGTCTGACCAGGTGAGCTGCTGACTGGAAGCGCTGTCACCAATAAAATGTCCTGCTGGCCATGTGTCTGGATGAAACTATCTCAGGGAGGTGTTGTCTGGTCACAAGTGGGCTTTGAGGATCTGTCTAACTTTGACAGGGCATACAAAAGGCATGAAAGCTAATAGAATTTACTTACAAAAAACAGATTACACATATTACAATGTATGCTGAAAATGAGCTTCCCCTCTTTGGAAGACCAGCAGCCGCCACTGGTTCCCACCCTCATCTATGGTCATGAACTTCGGGTCATGACCGAAAGGACAAGATCCCGGATACAAGCGGCTGAAATGAGTTTCCTTCGTAGGGTGGCTGGGCTCCCTTAGAGATAGGGTGAGGAGCTCAGTCGCCAGGGAGGAGCTCAGAGTAGAGCAGCTACTCCTCCACATCAAGAGGAGCCAGCTGAGGTGGCTTGGGCATCTGTTTAGGATGCCTCCTGGATGCCTCCCTCGGGAGGTGTTCTGGACATGTCCCACAGGGAGGAGACCCCGGGGAAGACCTAGGACACGCTGGAGAGACTATGTCTCACGGGTGGCCTAGGAATGCCTTGGGATCCTCCCGGAAGAGCTGGAGGAAGTGTCTGGGGACAGGGAAGTCTGGGAACCCATGCTGAGACTGCTGCCCCCACGACCCGGTCCCAGATAAGCGGTAGCAAATGGATGGATGGATGGATGGATGGTTACTTCTTCTATACACGAGAAGATGATTTTTGTCACAGTGCGAGGTGGAAGGACCCATGCACAGGCAGCACAGGTTGTGTAGAACTTCTTTATTGCCACAAACACAGGAACACCAGGAACAACCTGAGCTGATGCAGGCATGGACACAAGAACAGAACACGTGGACAGACCCACAAGGACCCGACAACACATGCAAGGGGAGCAGGGCTTAAATAGGGGAGACACAGGAGCAGCACATTACGGTTATAATGAGGCAGGTGACCAAGCAGGAGAACAAGATGAGAAGCAGACAGAAACACCAGGTAAGACAGGGCATGCACAAAACAAAAAGGCCCCGAGCTCCCCCACATGGCCGCAGGGGCACAAGGTGTAACAGTACCACCCTCCCAATGTGCGCCTCCTGACACACAACGGAGCAACCATACCAGGCACCACCGCCCAACATCCCTGGTGGAGGAGGGGGGCGGATGGGACGGGCAAAACAAAACGGGCAGAAACAGAACTGCGCGCTAGCAGAAACGGTCGGAAACAGAACTGAGCTCTAGCAGAAGGGTCAGAGACAGACAGAATGGTCAGAGACAGGCAGGAGTCAAACCAACACCAAAGAGACAAATCTAAAACGGGATACAAACAAACTCAGGTCTCTAACAGGATCACAGACTCAGAAGGTCCTTGAAAGGAACAGACAACTCCTCCCTCCCCAAAGGCCATCCAGGAGAGAAGGAGTGGGGAATCGGTTGCCAGGAAACCGCTTTCTGGCACCAGAGGACACAACTGGGGACCGGGACCCTCTCAGGGATGAGAGGCGTCGCGGCCGGTGGTGAATCGTGAGCCAGGTGACCCGCCGCCAGGGACTGGGACCCTCTCGGAGAAGATTAGAGAAGTCGCGGCCAGTGGCAAGGCGTGGGCTGGGCGAACTGCCGCCAGCGACTGGGACCCTCTCGGAGATGCTGAGAGGCGTTGGGGCCAAAGCCTGAAGATACGGGACAACCCAGGTACAACAGGTGGGTGGAGCACCGCCACTGACACGACCCGCACATAAGGTGGGCGCTGTATGGCTGTTTTGTTATTCCAGGTGGGCGGTGCTGGGAAGGCTGTGTACGGAAGTGTGAGACTGGCTAATAACTGAGATTAGGTCACTGGCAGGTTTTCAGCTGCATATCTCCATCGCCACTGTTTAAGTGGCGTCCTCACTGGATGCCGGTGCTGGATCGTAACGTGCTATAGTGTGTAAGTAAGTAAGTAAGTACAATTTATTTATATAGCGCTTTTCACAGACATCGGTCACAAAGCGCTTCACAGTGTAAAAATCACAAAAGACATTTTGCAGTACATAAAAACAAGGGGGTAAGAAATCATATGGACAGTAGCTCAGATGGTAGAGCAGGTCGTCTTATAACTGGAAAGTTGGCAGTTCGATCCCCGCTCCCGCAGGCATAGAACTGTCATTGTGTCCTTGGGCAAGACACTTCACCCACCTTGCCTAAGGGTGCTTTCACACCTACTAGTCCGCTAGAGTGGTTCTGTTCTGACATAAATTATCCATAAATGTCGCAGCTGTCAACTAGTTCGGTTCGCATTCACACCACTTGTTTTTGTAGATGAACTATTCACTATGACCCTCCAGCCCCTTGGTGGCGCTGTTCACATAATAGTGTGTTTTGGGTGGCGGAAGTGAACCCTGATTGGCCAGCATGTGTGACGTGATGCTTTGCGCGGCTTGCTACGGAAGCCTCTGCCGACCAAAAAGCCTTCTCCACAACAGAGCGGACAGGACTGAGGCTGGTCAACGTTCACACCAGCAGCGGACCGCGCCGAGACCGCCTCCTCGAGGAGGTCTCGGTGCGGTTCTTTGTCCCGGACCAAAACTAACTGTTCTGCTTTCACACCAGCGCGTACGAACCGCACCTGCAGGAGTTGGGGACTCTCGTCCACTTCAAGCGGACCAAATGCTGTAGGTGTGAAAGCACCCTAAGTATGAAAGTTGTGAGAGTGAATGGTTGGTGGTGGTCGGAGGGGCCGATGGCGCAGATTGGCGGCTTCGCTTCAGTCAGTCTGCCCCAGGGCAGCTGTGGCTACAGTAGTAGCTTACCTCCACCCAGTATGGTGTGAATGAATAATGCAGTGTAAAGCGTCTTTGAGTGTCCAGAAAAGCGCTGTATAAAACCAATGCATTATCATTATTATTGTTATTATTATTATTATTATTATTATTACATGTTACAGCCAAGACAACGCTGAGCTGACTGGGGGTCTAGAATGCCTTCTGAAACAAATATGTTTTAAGAGTTTCTTGAAGGCATCCACCGAGTCGAGGGAGCGCAGGTCGGGAGGAAGTTCATTCCAGAGGCGCGGGGCAGTGGATGTAAATGAGTGGTCACCCCTAGTTTTAAAACGAGTACGGGGGATTCTCAGAAGGTTCTGGTCAGGTAACCTCAGGCTTCGGGCTCAGCTGTAGGGTGTGATGAGGTTTCTGACATACATGGGAGCCTGGCCATGAAGAGCTCAGAAGGTCAGCACCAAGATTTTAAACTGGATACGGAATGCAACAGGGAGCCAGTGGAGTGATTTTAACATGGGTGAGACATGGAACCTCCTGTTGGTGCTGGTCAGCAGCCTCGCAACTGAGTTTTGAACATACTGGAGACGAGCCAGCTCTTTCTTGTTAAGACAAGTGAACAAGCTGTTGCAGTAGTCCCTGAGACACACCTGAAAGTTCTGTGAGAGACTTTTTTGCGCATGTCACAGAACGCTGTATAATCCGCTTCACCCAGGGTCCTTGTAAACAAATATTCATCGTGCATGTATACAACTACGTTAAATACGATTGTTTTCAATCAGATTGAAAAAACACCCAAGTAAACTGGGCCACAGGCTGATATTTACACCCTCTCCTGTCGTCCCACCTGAACCCCTGTGGTCAGGCGTACAACAGAGTGTCATTAACATGTCTTAGAGGCTGTACTCAGTCAAGAAGAGACACAAATTTAACATATGAAGTGACAAAGGAAAAGAACCCCCGCCCCACCCCCCCGCCCCCCCCCACCCCCCGCCCACCCCCCCACCTTTCAGCTACAGTTGGTGTGAGGGCCCCAGAGGACCGTCTACTGAGGAAGTCTTACATCACATGCATCACACATACAAAGACGACTACACCAAACATTTCCATCACAGTATTCCCATGTACAAAACTGTCCCTGAAATATTTGAACTGAAGATGCAACACATGAAGGAAACCAATCACTGAATCTAAGGATTTGTAACGTTTCCAACTGTTATATTGACCTTCGATTTTAATGTTTCCACTTACCTTGAGGTATGCAGCTGTTATAAAATTGAGGTGGACATTAAACCAGCGATCACATCTGGTAAATTACTAACACTAGTATACTTGAACTAGTTCTATTCATTTTTCACTCAGTCTCAGCTTGAGCACCCATTATTGTCTGAATATACCTTTCAATATGATTTATATATGATTTTTCAGACCCTCGTCTGTTTGGTTCACATTGGAGCCTGAGATGAAGAACCAAGTATCTGAAGATTGAAAAGGTCAAGATGACCACAGAGAAGGCTTTCAAGAATCAATAAAAACAGAAAAGGTACATTTGAGAGGAAACCCCACATGAAGGAAAGAATGAATTAGGGTCATGGCTTGACAAGTTCCCTATTGGAAAATGACCAAAGGGGACACTGAGCATCACTTCCAGCAGAATGTAGCACACGTCGTAAAAATGGCTGAAAGTGTTGTTTACTGCAGATGAAGAGTAATCTGCTGCCCCTGTATTTACCCTCATAGAGGATACTGCACTGAGCTGTCAATCTCCAATTTCAGGCAACACAGTCATTTAAAATCGAACATCTTGTGTGTTTGGAAAACTTGAAAAATGTCATTCATGATGAACTCTAAATAAGCCATCACACGTACCTTCCGTGGTGTGCCTGTAGCACCTCCTTTTTAGCAGCACTGGTGTAGGTTTGCACATGAGCACATTTTCCTTCTGACCAATCAAAGACAAGCCTCACCTCTTCACAAAGCTGAGAGGACCAAGGAGTTTCTCATTCAGCGCAGCACGTCGAACACAATGACATCTCCGAAGCTGGTCTTCCATCTGGCGTGTCTGGTTTTGGTGGAAATGGGTCAGTTTTGCTTTATATTTTATAGATTTGTACTTAAACGTTTTGTGGTTAGAGATAATATTTTGTTTATTTTCTTGAATGCAGTCCAACCAACTGACCTGATACAACCTTCAGCGCCGCCTCAAGGGACAACTTTCATATCAGCTGACGAGGGTGATGAGATTACTTTGCGTTGCGGTCATAAGGACAAGGCTACAAGGTATTACTGGTACAAACAGAGTCACGGACAGAGACCAAGGCTCATCTCTTCATTCTACAAGTTTGAACAAAATGGCACCTTTCACAATGAATTCCAGCAAGAGCCACGCTTCACGCTGGAAACGGAAAGCCAGAAAAATAACTTGAAGATCACAAACTTGCAGCTTCACGACTCAGCTGTTTACCTTTGTGCAAGCAACTATGCATATTTTTTTGAATTTGACCGGAGCACCACCGTCAACGTAAAGGGTTCTGGTTTGAATGTCCAAGCTTTGGTCCATCAGTCAGGATCTGGGACCGTCCAGCCACAAGGCTCTGTGACTCTCAACTGTACAATACATACAGGCAGCTGTGATGGAGAACACACCGTTTACTGGTTCAAAAGCTCACAGGCTTCTCAGCCTGGACTTATTTACACTGGTGGAGGCAGGACCAAACACTGTGAAAGGAGTGAAAACACTCAAACTCAGATGTGTGTCTACAACTTTCCATTGCATAACTTGACTCAGTCTCATGCAGGGACATACTACTGTGCTGTTGTCTCATGTGGACACATTGTGTTTGGAAACGGCACCAGGCTGGATTTTAAGGGTAAGTCAGCTTCTGGCAGAGTTTCACAGGAAGAAAAGCTGAACAGCTTTGCGTGATCTCTTTATCTCTCTATTTGGATTGACAGAAAAGACAGATCGCACTGTCTTGATCGGCTTCTTAAGCGGATGTTTGACTCTGACCACCATCTTCAGTGTTTTTTCAACCGTCTTTATGTACAAGATGAACAAAAGGAGCAAAAGCCAAAGTCAAGGTGAGCAATGCAGATTTATATATGATTACAATTTAGGAAATCCAAGTCCTACATTAAACTCATATTTTTCCGTTTTCTCTAAAGAGTGCCAAGACAGATTTTCAACCAACTCAGTGGTAGGTTGGATTTTATTTATGTCACATTCAGAATGAGTTCACCTTCTGTTGATTGGTTCTTGTGATGTATTTTGTCACCAGCGTTCCCAAGATGAGGGAAATCTCCACTATGCTGCTTTACGGATAAACAAGACTAAAAGATCAACGAGGCATTTGAATGACCCAAAGGATGAGTGTGTGTACTCCGGTGTAAAGCAGTAGAGTTGCACATTGTGTTTGTATTTGTCAGATACTAAACTTTCATGAGCTGTATCCAGTTTGTGACAGCAAAATTTCAAAAGATCTGCTTTTATCTTGAAACCATTAGCTAAAGTGAGTATTTTCACCAGCCTCTCGTTTTGTTTTCATCAGTGTCGTGTTTTTGTTTTGTTTTTTAATAGTGAGGGCTCTTTTTCTGACTTATGCAGAATTATAAAAGATTCAAATGCAACGCTTTCACTTTAGAGGTGATGTTTTAGGTAACCCTTTCAATAATTGTATATTTTGTGTCACTGATACCTGTGATTACTTATCAGAATCCTATAATTAGTCATTTTCATTCTCAAATATTGTTTTAGGAGGCAAGAAACTCATAAAGACTGAAAAGTCTGAGTCTAACTCTAACCCTACCTAAAATGTACCTGAAATGTCTCACTCATTAGATAACAAGTCAAGCTGTGCAAAGACATCAACAAATGTGGACATGCTGAAGCAACATTCATTATTATTGATCATTCTACAAACAACTTACAAGGTTCATCAAACCCTCTGTTTGTATGGATCCCCTCTTTTTAAAGAATTTCTTGTACTCTGACCAATTCCAATAAAATACTTCATTATCAATGGTTGAGTGAAATTGCTTTCATTGACTTGTGCTTGGTAAAGGCTGGTAACATTTTTGCATAAAAAATGTATCATTTTTGATCCATGTCCCAAAGTTTGTAAAACACATTTTCTATCATTTTCTATTTTGTATCTGCAATGGCCAGCAAGCATCCATCAAAACCTAAGATTCAAGGAAAGAAATGACGTGATCCAGCAAAAGAGGAGTCAAGGTTCACAGATTAATGACTGTGCTCGGTGCTTGAAATGTGCCAGTGTGCACCAGTATGTGATACTGGGACTTTCAAAAAAAACAAAAACCAAAAAACAAAAACCAAACTGTGTTTTGATGCACAGCATTTTCCCAACATCAAGGCCCTCTTCATAGTGCGTATGATGCACTTCTGTACACATTCAAATGGATGCAGTGAATCCCAACGAGCCTTCAGCAGCATGACCAACACACTCTGCCAAAATGAGCTCCCTTTCAAACTGGCTTTTTGTGAAATGCAACGGGCCACCGTTAGATCAGTTCAATCTGCACAGCTATGTCAGGTCATGGCTGGCAAAGGGAAGATCTGCTGATGAAATGAACCCAAGACCTGCAGGAGCCTTTTTTAGGTAAGCCGATATCTTAATTGTAACATACTTCATCGTCTTATTTTCTAGACACGAACTACTGTTGTGAGAGTAAGGATTAATATTTAATACTTTTAGCATACTGTATGTGCATGTGTATGTGTACCTGTTAATGTATTTCGATTATTCAAATACTAAAAGTGGCACTTATAAGTTCCTAATGGAATGACATTTCCTCCCATTCATAGCTAATGTTTCTCTGCTTCCTTTAGCTTTCTCTTTCAGCCTCTGCCATCTCCTGTGTCTATCCCTGCTGTGTGAGGAGTCAGCTTGTTTTTGTTGCCCTGCAGTAGACTCCAGAAGTTCAGGCCTGATAACTTTTTGCATTTCACACGTTTCTGTAAATAGTTCATGTGACCAGATGGACAATTTAATATTCAACAAATTTAGGGCTGTTTATTTTATATCTTCATTTTTAATGTTATTTTTCATTCTTTGTTCTTTTATTTGTTGTGATTCGTGTAAAATAAAACTACCTAGATCAATACATTGATCTTCATATAGAAATCACTCATGTTTTCATCCCATATTTGTGTGACAGACTGACAGCATGTAATCAAGGGGACTTTTTTTCCACTTAAAACACATTGGGTACTGAAAGATGAAGAGCTAGCTCAAACTTCTGCACAGGTTCTGACTTGTTCTGACTGAAAGATGTGATAATGTGCAGAGTTTTGCAATTTGTTAAATATGGAGCTGCAGAGAAAATGCTGTACAGCAAAGGACGTGGTGATATTTTCCACCAGGTGCAACATTCCGGACCTGGGAAGCACTGCAATAATAACCTTTAGATTTAAACTTTAAAGGGTCTTATGTTTGACATAGGTGCATTAATTTCTGTGCATTTTCTTTTTCACAGAAAGTGGGTGTGACAAAACACGAAGGTCAACAGGCAAGCAAGTTTCCTGAACATGACAGTCTGTCTGTGTGGCCAATCAGACAACATTTGCACTTTTAAAGTGCACAAAGAAGTGGCGTTCCTCCCATTCAGAAAAAAAGTATTTGAACATAACGCAAACGCTACGTTTCTTCTTCTGTTTGATGTAGGTTTTTTGGGTCACTGGGTGAGTTTCTCTTATTGTGTCTGCAGTCTTAAGCTTTCAAAATCGAATGTCATGATGCACATATGGTTTTTCTTACCAGTTTGAGGGAAATGTCATCAATGTTTAAAAACTCTAGTTTGAATAGCCAAGCTTCATTGCAGCAGCTGGAATCTGACACCATTCAGCCAGGAGGCTCTGTGACTAAGCTGTGTGGTGCACACTGGGAGCTGTGAAGGAAAATATCATGTTAACTTATTCAAAAGCTGAGGAGATGCTCATTCAGCCCTGATTTACACACACGGAGACAAATATCACCACTGTGAGGAGAAGCCAAACACACAGGCCAGCCCCTGTGTCTACAGACTGCCCATGCTGGGCCTGAGTCAGACTCATGTCGGGGCCTACTATTGCACCATCGCCTCAAATGGCCACATAGTGTTTGGAAACGGGACGAAGCTGGACCTCAGACAGGAGTACCCCTCTTCAAAAGGTCAGTATCTTCTCCTTACAAGTATTTCTTTGCCATTTCTACACTCTCTTTTATGTTATATCTGTCTGCAGATGAGGTGGATTCTTCTGTTTTCATATGCACCTTGAGTGGAGCTGTCACATTTTCCACCTGGCTTCCTTTGTGTTGGTCATCAATAAGCTCAACAGCTCCCCCAAAAGTAGTCATTGGTGTATCGTACACATTTCTGAATGTGATGAGTTGTGACCCACATTTATTTCTGTTCTACAGGAGTTTGTGTCAGATTTTCAGATCCCTCCACATTGGTTAAAAAGACGAACAGTACATTTATGTTTATATTCTAGATTTCACATTTTCTCTTTTTAATTGCCAGGATGGTCAAAATAAAGACAGTCTGTGTCACTCTGCTGCGAGAAAGAAGAAGATGAGAAGATCAAGTGGACAGACACCTGGAGTGAATGTGTGTATAAAGAGGAGACAGAAACGATCCTTCTGTCTGCATACATGTTGATTTGCCTCATGCAAAATTTGTTCATACAACTGATGATATTCTCTAGATAGATTTTAAATAAATAGTGACATTACATTGTGGCTTGTCTTTTTTTCTTTGAAAATCTCATAAAAGCTCTGTCAAATGCATTATAAAGTGCACTAAATTCTGTGTAACCTTTTTAGAATACATACTTCTGTTTCCATTGCTTATATTTATTGAGGTGGCACAGCTATCTTTAGATCATATTAAAAAAAATGCCTGTTAGGAGGTAAAAACTAAATAAAAATGAGTAAAAAAAAAAAATCCTATTTCCACTTTCCAGCTGTAGTTCTTAAAAACAGACTAGTACTGTATTGGCCCGTATATAGAACGACTCTGATAATAAGGCGACCCCAACTTTTCAAATATCATTTTGTGAAAATAAAAATGTTGAAGACAATAATGTTACTCATAAAACAACTTTTTAATGTAGGAAAACTCACAACAGAGATAACATTTCATGTGATTTAAGATCAAGAAATATTACTGCAGTATTAAATAAAAAAGTATATTCACTTTCTCAAAATCTGAGGCTACCACTCAGTGAATAAGCAAAAAATAAGTAGCCTTAAAGGTTCAATAACTGCATTAATGATCTACATAACTTTAAAACCATCAAATTCAAGTTCCATTCATCTTGAAGGATATTAATGATTCGGTCTAATATATTTTGGCCACTTGACAGTTGTTTGTTGACTCTGCTGGGTTGATCACCATCAGTTTAAAGTTGGCATCAAAACTTCGCCTCTGTTTGTTCACTTGTCGAACATTCGAGCTCCTTCGTTCCTTCATTTTTCATCAGATCACTGAGACGCTCCATTCACTTCCTGATCACCTGTACTTTGACTAGCTCTAGCGGCGCGGATGTGTAATGACAATCTAGTCTTCGATTATAGTATGACCCCATTTTGGAGAAAACAATTTCTGGAAAAAACCATCGTCCTATATTCGGGCCAATACGGTAATCATTGTACCGAAATTTCTACTATACTTTCCCCACATGTGCAGTGATGTCACATTGACGTAACTTGTTGAAAGATGGAGAAGTGGAGCCATTCCAACAGAGAGAGACAGGAAAAAAAAACAAAACAAAAAAACCATGAAAAATCAGAACAGAGTCAGAAATGTAAAAACGTGGCCTTAATCTTCATCGATATTAATACAAGTATGTCAACTTCTTTAATTTAATTGTTGAGCGACAGTGTAAAAAGGATTAAACTGCATGAACAAACTGTTTTTATTCAAGGTGCAGTACTGTAACCACATTAAAACGATAAAAATACTCACTTTTTCGGAATTATTTTCTGCTGTTTTTTTTTTTTAAATAAAGGAAATGGCTCCAAATTCTCACCCTCACTGTGTGAAGTTGAACATGGTTGCTAATTTAACCTTCTGGAATTTAAAATACGGGGTTAATACTTGTTTTTAGTGATGTACGTCTCCCTTTTAAAAAAGATCTGTGTTGGAAAAAAAAAAAATCACTGGAGGTCAATGTTATGTAATTATGTAAACAGTTCTACTATTGACATGAAGCGCTGCAGGAAATTACAAGGCATAAAACCTGAAGTGAAGCTTCAGCCGCTGCAGCGAGTCGTATTCTGCAAGGCAACTTTATTGAGCCAATCAGACCTGACAGAATGCATGAAAAAGTAGGACGAGGTGTCTGGTGAATACAAACAAAACCTGCTGCCACTGCTTCCGTGCAGCACAGAAGAAGGAGAAACAGAATGAGAGAAGCAAACAAGTTGATTTTGGTCTTTTTCTGCAGTGTTCTGTTCTGGGCCTTGTGTAAGTGACAATATAAAACCAATCTACTTCTAAAATGCTTTGATCGCAGGCTTCGCAGAATGATAACTATTTCCCATGGTTTCATTTCAGGTGTTCCTCAAAAAAGTCAGGTGTCTCAGCCCGATGCATTTGAAACAGTTGAACTTGGAGACTCGGCAACCATTCGGTGCTTCGTGATGAGCCCAGTGTCGAAAAGAGTGTGGTACAAAGTGACTGTGGAGAGGAAACTGGAGCTTGTTGCGATGCTGGATGCTACCCATAATAGCAGCGTATTTGTTGATGAATCTCATCAGCGTTACTCTGTGAAATTTGACTGGATCAACAACCATCTGGTGATTTCTCCAGTTGCATGGAGCGATGCTGGGACATATTTCTGCGGAGCCGTGCACCTCGACAACATTCAGTTTGGATCTGGGACCCATTTGCTGCTGAAAGGTATTCCCTTTATTAAATCTTTCTGCTGTATCGAATTTCATGATTCAGATTCTCTGGTTTCTTTTCCAAGGTGTGGAACTCACCAATGGTTATGTGCTCAACTGCTCTGTTCCGTCTGGTAAGTGTGCGCCAGAGTGCAATGATATCAAAAGGTCTGATATGTCTGCTCCAGAAATGAGCAAATTACAAAGTCACCTGTCAGTGGACTGAGAGTGGAGAAACCTCCGTTTCGAAGATGCTCTATTGTGTGGTGGAAAATCACTACCCGGGAGTGAAACAAAAGTCATGTTTGGGTGGAAGTGGATTTTGAACATTGTATTTGATCAATAAGCTGAACTGAATTGTAATTTTGCACTCTGATGTAAAAACTTGAGAAATCTGAATGGATGACTTCTCTTTTCGTGTCCAAATTTGCAGATGGCATGGACGTTCCCGAGACACATCAAACTATGAGATCCCCATTGCCAATCGCTATCTTGGGCATTTTCCTGCTTCTCGTTTCATGCATGATCACCGCAGGAATCTACTGTCTTTTCACAGGTACCTCCTCCTGTTAATGTATTTCCAGTGTGTTCATTGAAAACAGTCCCACAAATGTTTGTTATTATCTTTCAGGATCACATTGTTCCCACACCACTGGTACAGAGGTAT
Source organism: Salarias fasciatus (assembly GCF_902148845.1). Classification (NCBI taxonomy): domain Eukaryota; kingdom Metazoa; phylum Chordata; class Actinopteri; order Blenniiformes; family Blenniidae; genus Salarias; species Salarias fasciatus. The sequence continues at coordinate 18,536,118 of NC_043754.1, forward strand.
GTGTTATTTGGATGACCTTTTGAAGAACTTTTATGAAATAACAACATTTGGGTTTATAAATATCACTAATAAAGTATGCTTTTTTTCCAGGAACATGTAGCCCACCTCAAAGTCATGAGACCAAAGAAAAGAGACGACACATGGAGTGAGTGTGTGTACTTCAGTGTGACAGAAGAAACATGAAAATGACCTGATTGCTCAGTGAAGGACACAGTGTCCTGGTTCAGGTGATCTTCACTGCCTGTGCCAATAAAAAACTATTGATGCTGTTTTGATCTCTTTATTATTGCCATTTCTCAAATACCACTTGAGTAGCAACACATGCATTCAGCTCAGCCTATGCTGTTGTTGTGGGAGGTACTGAATTTCAGTCAAGAACCACAAAGTAGTCCTTTCTGCCTTGTGTTGACACCACCTGATTTTATCATGAAAATCTAGTGAAGACTGTTATCCTACAGGCCTCCTTCTTGCTTTAGCACACCCGAGTGCAGTTTGTAGACAGGTAGAAGAGTGGGACAGGTTACAATTTGTGGTATCATTTTATTTTGGGCTTGAAAGTAGATGTTTTAGGTTTAGTTCAGTGCTGAAATTGTTTCTTCTTTTTTGCTCTCAATGCAATAAAGCTTCTGTCTTCTGTAATATTTTTTCATTTGGTGTGATGGTCTCTTTTTAGTTGAGCCCATAAGTTCCAGAGGTTGTCACAACACAAAAAGTGAACTGAAGTTGACAGTTTTTCTCCTTTGCTTTCAGGCATAGTTACACAGTCACTTTAGACCTGGAAAACCACCTTTTCTTTTAAAAAGTCATTGCAATGATTGATTCTGGTCCTGCCAGTGGTAAAGATGGACCTTTACAACAGCATGTTACCACTCTACTATGGGGAAAACCCCATATTGCGAAAGAAAGTATGTGCTTCATGAAACTATAATCAAAGAAGAAGCATGAGCAACAAACTAGTTTTCTAGTTTCTATGATAGCTATTTCTTGAGTAGTGTGTACCTTGGCTGTTTTACAAAACTACATAAAACAAAGGATTTAGACATGAACATAAAAACACCTTTTGCTCTTTGAACCTTAAAGTAGCTTGTGTTAAATACATTCACGACCTTCTAGTGTAGATATAAAGACTCGGTTGTCTCAGTTGAACCAGCATGTACTAAAAAGGAGCGAACAGAAGCTCTTTGAAGTGACGATGCACACAGATGCATGTGTTAAAAAAAAAAAAAAACCCGTGGATCTATTATTACCCTTTCAGACACAAACTGTTGCAGCAGGAAGTAACCTTTAAAGTAGCCAGCACTCAGCATTCAGTTGTTGTTTTGAGCTGTGTGGTGAACAAGGTGAGAATGACTGTGCACAGGCTTCCGCCGGTGGAAACTTCAGACCTGTGTTTCAGCACAACAGGAAGACTGGCCTGTGGCTTCCAAACCACAGCGTACGGCAGCTCAGTCAAGACCCCCGGGGCGGAGAGAGGCCATTTTCTAAATGCAGCCGTGCAAAACTGACGCCATCTCACAGATGTAGAGAAAACACACGTCACCAGCCGGTTCAGGTTTTCACAATGTGCCGTCTCATGTGAACACTCCTGAACATGTCATGACTGACGCCCTGCATGTTTGAGGGGCCTCAGATGCATCAGATCATGAAGTTAAAATGCTGGAGGGAGGTCTTTATTTACCATCTGTAACTGTTAGCTTCATGGCAACATAAGTGTATTTTATTATTTATTTAAATTAATCTCCATGAGACTTATAAAACATTCACGAATAAGAATGTGTACTTTCACAAAACGCAAAAATTCATCCTCCACTTATTTCTTTTAAACATATTTTCTTCTTAAAGGCTCTTACATTTCTTCTGTGGTTTTACCTCCCTGAAGCTCTCTGGCAGCCTAATTGGACACTCAGCGGACACTTCAGAAATTCAGGAGCTCCTCAAGTTTGCAATGGCTTTTAAAGGAAAAGTTGTCTTACGTTTCTGCAACAGATGCACAAAAAAAAAATTTGATGGTATAACATTTTATTGTGCCTGATAAAGATTCCTACAATATCAATGCATAAAACATTTGGACTGAATCAATGCTCAGGGACACTATAAAAAAAGAAAAAAGAAATGCCACCAAAACCTCACACGTTGCATGCTACAGAACATAGTCTTATGCCATGGATGCCACTTTCACCTTAAATGTGAGTGCTAGCCTACTGTTAATATGTTTCAGCCATTATTTACTCAGGCACAGCCCCCCCTCTCTCACAGTAGCTGGCTGGGTTTGAAAGGGAGTGGCTCCAGGAAGGAGGTGTCTGCCAACGGACTGGCAGGTCTTTGTAGGGACTGCAATGAACAAAAGCTTACGTTGGCAGGCTTGGTCTTTTCTGTGATGGAGGACTCGCACACTGAGGCAGACTTGTTACAATGCACAAAATCACCCATGAAACAAATTCATTTCATTTGAAAGCATCTCCTTTCTCTTCCTCCTCGCGGGCTTGGACCACTGGTTTTGAGGTGGGAGCCTGGAGAGGGCCGTCCTCCCCTGGGCTGGGCTCTCCACGGCCACCTGCGACGGGCAGGCAGCGCGGACGTCCCCTGCAGGAGGAGGAGGCATTCGGCTGCAGCCGCCAGCCTAACAACACTGGAGTCAACGGAGGATAGACCGAGCCAGGTTTCCACGCCCTCAAGCCTCGAGTCTCAATTACCTGGCGACAAATCTCCTCTTCCCCACGGATAAAGAGAAGCTCTCTGATCTCTATCTTGCCAATGCTGGGTCATTTTGACAAAGGAAATCTCACGCTGTGTCCAAAACAACGAGCGTGCTAACGTAGCTATGTTGACCTCATCACGTAAATTACCGTGTCAACCTCGGTCTGCCTTTACCACTGACGACGATGGGAGGCGAGCCGATTAGAACCTGGGTCACTTGCAAAGTCAATCGATCTGGGTCGAAATGCCATTTAAACCCTTTCCCACTTTCATGAGGAGCCGATTATTCGCGGATTTAAACGGGTTTTGGGGCCAGTGGGAAAGGGATATGAGTTTGAGATCCATGATTAAGAGCATTAATGGAAAAACGTCCGCAAAAGAAAAGAAAGGACCACTGAACAAGTAGAGTACTGCATACGGCAACAAAGCTTATCTTTCCAAAAATACATAAAACCTACTTTTTAATAACTAAAATGTATTACACTCCCTTTTATAATTTACACGTTGCACACAGTCTCTACCTTCTCGGGTGCCGGTTTGCATTTTTGTGTGATTGCTTTCAACCTAACACAACATTCAGCTGTCTGCTCGTTGTTCAAGATGAGGCATGCGCTCTGCATGCACTCAGTCCCTTCAAACTAGGACACTCAGAGATTGGCCAATCAAAGCATGTGATCTCTATGAAGAGTGGAAAACATTAAAGCCATTCTGAGCATTCATCACATCGTTTAAGGCAGGATGGCAACTCCAACCATTGCTCTGTTTTTCTTATGTTTCTTGGGGACAGATATGAGTAAGTTTGTTTTCCTTTTTGTTTAACGCAAAACAATCATATTTGGTTATAACAATGCTTTCCACCCTTCTTTTCTCTCTGCAGTTCATTTGACAGCTTTAAAACTGGCATTGAAGTTTGAAACGGCTGATGTTGGGCAGACCGTGACTTTGAAATGCAACTGTCAGATCAAAGAAATGCTGCTGTGTTACTGGTTCAAGCAAAGTCTTGGAGAGAAACCAAAGTTGTTGTCCACATTCTTCAGCCACAAAGATACGGGCAACTTGGAGAAGGAATTTATTGAGGACTCACGTTTCGCTCTGGATGTTGGAAGCTACAAAAATGACTTGGCGATATCAGATCTAAGAATTTCAGACTCAGCAACATACTTCTGTGTGGCAAGCAATCTATACAACTTTGAATTCTGCGAGGGGATCACTGTCAGTGTTCAGGATTCAGGTTTGCCCATCGAAACCTCAATCTATCAGTCAGTATCTGGAACAAACCAAACAAGGGACTCTGTGATGCTCAACTGTATGGTGCACACCAGGGGCTGTGATCAAGAACACAGAGTTTACTGGTTCAAAAGCTCTGGAGACAGTCACCCAGGGCTCATTTACACTCATGGAGATGGCAGTGATCAGTGTGACAGGACACCCAGCACACAACCTCACACCTGCATCTACAACCTGCCGATGAAGAGCTTGAGTCAGCCTCATGCTGGGACCTACTACTGTGCTGTCATCGCATGTGGACGCATTGTGTTTGGAAACGGGACCACGCTGGATTTCAATGGTAACGACTCAATGATGAGAAATTCTTCATAAAGTCTATATTTATGAAATACTTAAAAAGTATACAGTTATTACAATTGTCTGTGAAAACATTGCTTCCTGATCATTTTGGAATAACTTATGTGTGGTTAAGATAAGTTGAAGTGGTATTCTTGATAAGAGGGATCAGTGATTGAAATGTTGGGTAAAGTACAATATGAAGGTACAACTGAGATGTGCTATTGTTGAGCGGATCAGGGCTGCCATGACCTACAACCAAGAAACAAAGGAATAATTATCAGCCAAAGTGGGACAGTGTAAGTAGCCATTCTGCAGGCTGAAGCAGATGTTGAAGTACTTTGTGAGTTTCTGCACAGAACTTTAACAGATTTTGCAACAAATCAAATTCCTACCACCAAGACGATGGTTTATTTAAAGGCCATACAATATCTTAGATAATCCTGAAATCTGTTTTCAAAAGGATGTGGAATGTAAATGTTTCCTCTTTGTATATTCTGTAAATTTAAATCAGAAAAACTTGTTCTCCCTCTACCCTAAATTTGAATCACAGTCACATAATAATGAACTCAAAGTATGATGTCTCCTTGTGCCCGACTCCTGCAGGTGAAGCTGAATCTTCTACCTTGGTGTATTTTCTGGGGACGGCTTTGGCACTCACCACCATCCTGATCGTTTCCCTGGCATTCGCAGTGTACAAACTCTGCAAAAGACTCCACTGTGCAGGTAACTGCTCCGATCTGAAAATTTATTGAAAAAATTGACCTTTTCCATTGGGTTTTAAATGATTTGCATGCCGGTGTGTTCATTAGATTCTGGTACATTTCAACCGACTTCAACCACAATAACAGCGGTAAGACGGTTTTCTACTGGAAATACAGCAAAGGTGTGAGAGTTGTAGTCACTGATGAATAACCGTTTTATCCTCCCTCACCAGTTGAGTGAAGACGGAGAAACCCTTCATTACGCTGCTGTGGAAAAGTTCAAGGGGAAAACTTCAAAAAGGAAGTCAACCACAAGTGAATGCGTGTACTCTACAATAAAGCAGTAACAGAAACAAAAAAGGTCTGCTGTAAAATAAAGCTCTTCAAATGAACAAATGCATTGTCAAATTATTTCTTTAAAGTCTTGAAATCTTTGGCTGCATTAAATTCTAATGGCTTTCAGAAAAAAAGAAAAAATCCACCATGTAATAAACTACTACTACAGACTAGCAAGTTGGTGATTTTATGTGTAGCCACACAGAGACAGAACCCTTAATTTAACTTCTGTACAAGTGCTAAAGATGTTTGAAGTAGCAACATCCTGCGACAAACCACAATGAGCAGGCTGAGGTTGGTTTGTTGTGTTTGCTGGACGTCACATGAAGGTGTTCAACCCTCGACGCTGTGGTCTAAGAACTGCACACAGAAAATCAACCATTACAGAGCTGCTATTTTTCAAGCCATGAGCTACAAGCATTATGCACAAGTAGCGATGGGCACGTTACTTTTAATAATTAATTATAATTACTCGTTACTTCTGAGTTAGTAACTGAATTAATCCAGGAGTCAAGTCACAATCAACCTGCTATTCTGGGTTCTTTTAGGTACACTCATACAGACTGAAAATTTTACACAATATGTAGCCAATTACAAGATTACTATGTGATGGATACCTACGTTATTATATGTAAGTACATTTTACTGGTGTCACTGGTGCCAAGTTTTCTTCTGTCTACTAACCCTGACTCTAAAGATTACAGTTGACTGTATTTTTGCAATGAGGAGTCTTTGAAAATTGCATTGCATTGTCCAAGATTTAGTGTAGTGTTTGTAACGGGAATGTTTATGGACAATACTGCTGAGATTAAAAAAAAAAAAACAAAAAACTGCGCATTATGCTTTTTTGCATAATTCTCAATGCATGAATAAAAAAGTGAGTTGCATGGTGTTTTATCAAAAACTAACAGACCATGAAACAAATGTCTGTTGTCTTGAAGACGTGTAGTGTCTAACATTCTATGCTGGACATAATGTGACTGACACTACACTTATAGTATCACTATTATATGGCAAAATGTTAAGAGTTGGCAGCAGAATGTGCAATATATGGCATATATGAAATTTGAAGACTCAAATGGGACATTTTAACACTGAAGGATAAAAATACTTAATTCAAAGGCATATACGAACAAACTTATGATGATAAATGTTCATTGAAAAAAAGAAATACATATGCCAAACAGTGATTTTCTGTGAAAATTTAAGTGGGCCAAGACTTCTTGTCAGATGGAATTATTGATTTTACATTCAATAGTTCATGACAGTAAGCAATAAAAAGAACTTCAAACTTCAAAGATCTTCACTGCCTGTGCCAGCAAGAAACTCCTGATCCTGCTTTGATCTCTTTAGCATTGTCATTTGTCAAATAAACTCATGCATACATGTCACATTGAATGAGTCGTGGTGCTTCTACCAGTCAGATGTGCAAAGACGTCGATGGAGAAAGTGGTCAGGATGAACCGGCGACACCTCGAACACGAGTGTTCTGTGAAAATCAACTCAGTCGAGTGGGGAGAGTCGACGTGGTTCACAGCGTGTTTTCAACCAACCCGACTCGGTGAGCGCAGATGTGTGTAGGGGTGGAAACGCAAGCACACACACACACACACACACACACACGTTTGTACTTATATCGTTGTGAGGACACTCATTGACATAATGCATTTCCTAGCCCCTTACCCTAACCATCAAAAATAAATGCCTAACCCTAACCTATGCCCTAAACCTAACCTTAACCCAATTGTAACCCTAAATCAAAAACCAAGTCTTAACCCTCAAAAAGGCCTTAAAAGGCCTTTTGAAAAGTGAGGACCGGCAAAAATGTCCTCACTTTACAAAAATGTCCCCACTCTGTTGGTGAAATACGAATTTTGGTCCTTACTTTTGGGTATGTACAAGAACACACACACACACACACACACACACACACACACACACACACACACACACACACACACACACACACACACACACACACACACACACACACACACACACACACACACACACACACACACACACACGGTCTCGTATTTCTATCCTTGTGGGGACCTTCCATTGACTCCCATTCATGTCTAGCCCATAACCCATGCCCTAAACCTAACCTAAACCTAATTGTAACCCTAAACCAAAAATGAAGTCTTAACCCTCAAAAAGGCCAAAAAAGGTCTCTGAATAGTGAGGACCGGCAAAAATGTCCTCACTTTCCACAAATTGTCCTCACTTGTAAGGTTAAAAACCCAATGTCCTCACAAAAGGTCCTCACAACATATAGCTGTACAAGTACACACACACACACACACACACGGAGCGGAGAAGACGGTGCTGTTCAGACAGCGGAGCGCTTCACTTCTTCTTCTTCTGTGTTGTTTAACGGCGGATGGCGCCATTTCAACAGGCGCATTACCGCCTCCTATCGCTATAGAGTGGGATCAGAGAACAAATTCTTTTTATTAACCCCTCTATTTATTATAATACAAGGTATGAGATCAATGCATTCCGACTGTTTACAACACTATTTATGGAGAACTGATGAATTCCTTCTCTACTTAATTCAATAGCGGAGCAGGAAAATGCCTAAGCTTAAGAGCGCCTTCTCAGATGAACTGCAAAAAAAATTGTTTAGTTTTCATGTTGTTTTCATGTCATTTTATCTCATTTGTTATTCAAGCTTTCTAATGTACTGCTTGGACTTCAGTTTCTTTAACCATGATATATCAAACCTTTTGGGACTGAAAACCTCCTACAGCCACATACTGTGCTACTCAGAACACTCGAAAGTTTTCCCCAAAAGTAGATTCTACTGACAGATGTTGAAAACACCAACTCTGAAGATCGTGATCAAGGTTTCTTTTCTTTTTTCTCTTTGTTCTGTTACGTTGAGCAAGGACCCAATCAGGAGAGGCTGGTTGAATATGAAGAACCAATCAGACATCTGTCAGTTCTGGCTGTTTTCACACTGCTCCATCCACCAGTGAATCAGAAAAAAGCTGCTGTCATTGACATCTGGGCTGGAGAGAAACATGAATCTCCAATCAAACAGGATTATCATGACGTTCCTTCTTCTTACCTCCCTTCTCTACTCTGCCTGTAAGTAAGCATAAATCAACTTTTCTCATCTTTTCAACTGAAGGGTTTCTCTAAACTGAACTTGCAGCTTTTTTTTCTCTCTCTTTCAGGTAAAGCCCAGCTAAGTGACATCTCTCAGTCTCCTTTTCAAGTTGTGAATTTAGGAGACTCTGTCACTCTCACCTGCCATGTACCTCGATTTACAAAAATGGTATTTTGGTGTAAGGTGACTGCTGGGAAGGGACTCGAGCTACTGGCCTCTTTGGAGACGTATTACAGCATCAAGAATTTCAGGCAGGAAACTGATCGACTGTCGGTGAAATATAAGGACGGTGGCGTTTCTCTGACGATCCATAAAACTGTGAGAGAGGATGTTGGAACATACTACTGTGGAGGGACAACACTAGATGCCGTAATGTTTGGAAGGGGAACTTTTCTGATGATTCAAGGTATAATTTAAACGTTTGCATCTGTATCAGTTGTTTTGGTGGAACAATTTTTTCAGACTAAGTGATGGTTTCTTTTTCTAGGTGTGAAGATGTTTAGCAACACGGTCGTCCAAAAGCCAAACTCTCTGTCAATCCAGTCTGGAGATTCTGTGAATATCAGTTGCTGTGTTCGCTCACTTCACTGTGCAGCAAATCACACTGATGTCATGTGGCTGAAGAACTCCGTTCACTCTGCTCCAGAAATGATTCACTCCTCTGGATATGAAACGGGAAACTGCCAAACAACTGGAAGCGGGGAAACAACCTGTGAATACGACTATCTCATGCAGGACCTGACCTCTGACGATGCTGGGACCTACTACTGTGTCGCCACTGTGTGTGGAGAACTGCTCTTTGGGAACGGGACCGTGGTCCAAATTCAAGGTAAGAAAATAAGAACACAAGTCCAATATCTCAGTTATCTCAGTATGTCATAACGTCATTGTAAATGAGCAAGGGTACAAGGTCCATATGTGCATGATTGGAAGGAACTGAGAGGAGGATTGAAGGGTTTTAGCTGGAGAACAGAACAAGCTCACCTGTCCATGCAGTGACCCACAAACATCAAGTTTTCTGCAAAAACATCAAAATTGCATGTTTTGCACATTCATTCATTGTTTTACTGAACCAGAAAGATTTTTACATGTAGTTTTCCATTTTTATGTGAAAAGTTAAGCAACCTGAATAAACTAAATCTGATGATTTGTCTTTTCATGTCCAAATGTGCAGACATGATGGAGGTTCCTGTGATGTCCCTGTTGCTCATCACTATCTTCGGTATTTTCATGCTTCTCGTTTCATGCATGATTGCCGCAGGAATCTACTGTCTTTTCAGAGGTACCTCCTCCCGTTAATGTATTTCCAGTGTGCTCACTGAAAACAGTCCCACAAATGTTTTTCATTGTCTTTAAGGGTCACACACAGGATCACATTCTTCCCACACCACCAGCACAGAGGTATCTGCTATTTTGACAATAAATGAAATTACCTCAATATTCGAGTTTTATAAACACCGCAAATAAAATATTGTTTTTTTCAGGAACAACATACAGCCCACCTCAAAATGAAGAGACCAAAACGAAAAGACGACACATGGAGTGAGTGTGTGTACTTCAGTGCAACACAGAAGAAACGTGAAAATGACCTGATTGCTCAGTGACGGTCATCAACACAGTGTCCTGGTTCAGGTGATCTTCACTGCCTCATCCAGCAAGAAACTCCTGATTCTATTTTGATCTCTTTATTATTTTTGGGTTTGCAGGTAGAAGATTTTTTTTTTTTAAGTTCAGTTCAGTGCTGAATTTTTGTTTTTGTTTTCTTCCAATGCAATAAAGCTTCAGTCTATTGAGATTTTTTTTAACACTTTGTGGGGTGCCTCATTTTTTTTATGAACACCTCTTTTGAGTGGAGTTCCAGAGGCTGTAACAATACACAAATTAAATTGAAGTTGATGGCTGACTGTTTTTCTGCTTTGCTCAGGCATAGATACAAAATCACTTTAGACTTATCAAACCATCTTTTCTTTTACAAAATCATTGCAGTGATTGATTCTGTTGTTACCAGTGATAAAGATACACCTTTATAACAGCATGTTACCACTCTACAATGGGGAAAACCTCTTATTGTGAAAGAGTGTGCTTCATGAAAGTATAATCAAAAAAGAAGCAGAAAAGCAACCAACAGTTTCTATGGTAACTATTTCTTGAGTAGTGTGTACCTCGGGAAATGGCTTGGTCATTCTACAAAACTACATAAAACATTTAGTGGCGTACAGACATGAACAAAAAAATAACTTCAGCTCATTTAACATTTAATTTAGCTTTAATTGTCATCAAATGTTGGAATGAACAAAAACACAAGTAAAAACGCCCATAAATTTTTCAAAATTCCTTTTTGCTTCGACTGAATTAAAATGTAAATATTTTCACATCATGTACAAAAATGTGCCTGGGGCTTTTTTAGTATATACACTACAAAAGGGATCAAGTAATAAGTTCATACAGTGGAACTTGGTAAGGCTCTAACATGTTCAGTGTGTATAGTTAAAGTGGATCTGCTGGTGGTCCAGGTTGCGAGAGGCCTCCTTGATTATTCCCCAAATTTTAGACTGATTAAAATCAGAGTCAAGACTGGGGCAATCACACCTCCACATTCTATTGATTGGTAATTCAAATCAATTTGACGTCTACAGACGTCAATTTCATTTTTCAACTGGCAAGACTGGGGGGACAGTCTGGCAGCCCTTGTGCATAAATTTCAGACTTTTAAACAGAGACGTCAGTGTACTGATGACCTGGAACTGCAGGAGGCAGTGTAAACTCTTTGGATAAGAGATGAGCCTATGATCGCACGAGAAGAAAATGAGAAGGTGCAAACATGACCTAAGACGTTCAAGCAGCAAAAACTCGCACAGTGTAGGAGTCATGGTGCTTCGACCAGTCAGATGTGCAAAGAAGACGATGGAGAAAGTGGTTGGGATGAACGAACGACACCTCGAACACTAGCGTTCCGCGAAAATCAACACGTGTCAAGAGGAGAGAGTCGACGTGGCTCACAGTGTGTTTCACAGCCAACCGACTCAGTGAGCGCAGATGTGTGTAGGGGTGGACACACACACACACACACACACACACACACACAGTCTTGTATTTCTATCCTTGTGGGGACCATCCATTGACTCCCATTCATGTCTAGCCCCTAACCCTGACCTTTACCCTAACCCTAACCCACACCACAACAAAGCCTAACCCTAAAGAAATGTTTTTGCACTTTTACTTTTTTCAGTAACAACAACATGGTCAAGAAAACACTGTTTCTCCTACTTAGGACCGGAAAAAGGTCCCCACAAGGCACGTCGTTCCACGTTTTGCTATCCTTGTGGGGACATTTGGCCCCGACAAGGATAGAAATACAAGAACACACACACACACACACACACACACACACACACACACACACACACACACACACACACACACACACACACACACACACACACACACACACACACACACACACACACACACACACACACACACCTGAATGAATGATTATTTCCCTCTCAGGTGTTTTTCTTTTCTTACAGAAGAAAACCACTGTTCAGATATTTGAGGTTCCCCTTAAGTCAAAAGATAATACGAGGGGCTACCGGAAAATTCCCGGACTTTGATTATAACTTTTTATTTCTGACATTTCAAAATAAAACATCACTGTCGCCTTCAAAATAATCTCCATCCGCATTAATGCAGCGCTCCAGCCGTGTCTCCTACTTCACCAATGCGTCGTCAGACCCGCGCGTAAAAGTGCCATTTTTTGCCGGCTGCGATTTTTCTGTCACCTCCTCCACATCTGCAAACCGCTGTCCCTTCAGCTCCTTCTTCAACTTGGGGAACAAGAAAAAGTCACTTGAGGCTACATCTGGCGAATTAGGCGGATTGGAGAGGAGATTCATCTCATTCTTCGCCAGAAACTGTGTGACGCGCAGCGCCGTGTCCGCTGGCGCACTGTCGTGGTGGATCAACCGGGCTCCACTCCGCCACTACGCGGGCCGCTTCCTCCTCACAACCTCACGGAGCCGTCTGAGGACTTCCATGTAGTAGTCCTGATTTACAGTCTGACCTGGAGGGACAAACTCGCTGTGGACGAGACCCTGGACAGCCAAGAAGCAGCTCAGGATTGTTTTCACGGCTGAGCAGACCTGACGCGCGGACATCTGGCCTTTTTAAACCACCCGAACCACTTATGGACCTGATTCTTCCCCAGAGCATCATCCTTGTAGGCTTGCTGCAACAAGGTGAGTGTTTCTGCTGCTGTTTTTTTCCCAGCAAAAAGCAGAATGTAATGTTTGCGCGCTGCTCTGGCTTCCCAGGCAATGTCGCCATTTTGGAAAAAATCGAAGACGCAGCTGCACTCTGTTACTATAAATAGCGCCTGACAGGCGTCAGTGTAACTCTGGGAGCTCAGCTTTTCCACAGATGTGCAGGAGGCTTACCTGTAACACATCTGACGGCCAGAAGTCGAAACTCATTATTATTATTATTTTATGACCACAGTCCGGGAACTTTCCGGTACCCCCTCGTAGATCAAAGCCACAAGTTTCTTTTCACAAAAAACTCGTTTGCTTGTTTTTTGTTGGTTTTTTTGGCCAGAGAGAGGTTTTTTTTGGTGAAACCAGCCTGTGTTCTACTGCTGATTACCAAAGAAGAAAGATAACTAAAAACATCTTTTTCGTGAAGAAAGAAGAGTCTACTATTCTTTTGGTAGTTTTAGTGTTTACATACTCATTTAGCAGAACATTCTGAGGGTCTTTAAAAATCAGTGTAAATCCTGGGGCTCTCTGCTCAAAAAATGTCAGGGAGTCAATGAGTAGCTTGTGTGAAATACATGAACTCTCTGCTGTAGAGAGAAAACTTACAACAGGTTTATATAAAACTAAAATACAAAGAAAACTCAGCTGAACGAGCATTTACAAAAAACCAGCGAACAGAAGCTCATTGGTGTGAGGATACACACACATGCAAACAGAACTCAGATCTATTATCACCCTTTCAGACACACAATGTTGCAGCAGGAAGTAACTTTTTAAGTAGCCAGCACTCAGCATTCAGCTGTTGTTTTGAGCCGTGTGGTGAACTAGTCGAGAACTACGGGTGGAAACTTCAGACCTGTGTTTCAGCACAACAGGAAGACTGGCCTGTGGCTTCCAAACCACAGCGTACGGCAGCTCAGTCAAGACCCCCGGGGCGGAGAGAGGCCATTTTCTAAATGCAGCCGTGCAAAACTGACGCCATCTCACAGATGTAGAGAAAACACACGTCACCAGCCGGTTCAGGTTTTCACAATGTGCCGTCTCATGTGAACACTCCTGAACATATCATGATTAATGCCCTGCATTGTTTGAGGGGCCTCAGATGCATCAGATCATGAAGTTAAAATGCTGGAGGGAGGTCTTTATTTGTCGTCTGCAACCGCTTTACTTATTTTGCACTGAAGATTATTCTATAATTTTAATTAATCTTTGTGAGACTCATAAAATATGTCCTGTCATGAAATATTTTAACAAAAATTCTTCCTCCACTCATTTTTTTAACCAGAATAATAATATGCTTAAATACACAAAAAATGCTGCAATAACACCACGACTGGCTCTCATCTGTTCATGAACTGAATACTTGCCTGAAGTCCAGATGGGTTAAAATAGATTGAGTTTTATTATGAGGCTGTGGTGGCTTCTTTTTTTTAAAGTATGATGTCTCCTTCTGCCCAACTCCTGCAGGCGAAGCTGAATCTTCTACCTTGGTGTATTTTCTGAGCTCTCCTTTGGCATTCACCACCCTCAGTGGCATTCACAGTGTACAAACTTCGCAAAAGACTCAAATGCCATCCATCCATCCATTTTCTACCGCTTATCCGGGGCCGGGTCGCGGGGGCAGCAGTCTCAGCAGGGATGCCCAGATTTCCCTGTCCCCAGACACTTCCTCCAGCTCCTCTGGGAGGATCCCGAGGCGTTCCCAGGCCAGCCGAGAGACATAGTCTCTCCAGCGTGTCCTGGGTCTTCCCCGGGGTCTCCTCCCAGTGGGACATGCCCGGAACACCTCCCGAGGGAGGCGTCCAGGAGGCATCCTAAACAGATGTCCGAGCCACCTCAGCTGGTTCCTCTCGATGTGGAGGAGTAGCGGCTCTACTCCGAGCTCCTCCCTGGTGACTGAGCTCCTCACCCTATCTCTAAGGGAGCGCCCAGCCACCCTACGGAGGAAGCTCATTTCGGCCGCTTGTATCCGGGATCTTGTCCTTTCGGTCATGACCCAAAGCTCATGACCATAGGTGAGGGTGGGAACGTAGATTGACCGGTAAATCGAGAGCTTCGCCTTTCGGCTCAGCTCCTTCTTCACCACGACGGACCGATACAACGACCGCATCACTGCAGCCGCTGCACCGATCCGCCTGTCAATCTCACGCTCCATCCGTCCCCCACTCGTGAACAAGACCCCAAGATACTTGAACTCCTCCACTTGGGCTAGGGTCTCTCCACCAACCTGGAGGGGGCAAGCCACCTTCCTCCGGTCGAGGACCATGGCCTCGGATTTGGAGGTGCTAATCCTCATCCCTGCCGCTTCACACTCGGCTGCGAACCGCCCCAGTGCATGCTGTAGGTCCGGGTTCGATGAAGCCAACAGGACAACATCATCTGCAAAAAGCAGAGATGAAATCCTGTGGTTCCCGAACCGGAACCCCTCCGGCCCCTGGCTGCACCTAGAAATTCTGTCCATGAAGATTATGAACAGAACCGGTGACAAAGGGCAGCCCTGCCGGAGTCCAACATGCACCGGGAACAGGTCCGACTTACTGCCGGCAATGCGGACCAGACTCCTACTCCGGTCATACAAAGACCGGACGGCCCTTAACAAGGGGCCCCGGACTCCGTATTCCCGGAGCACCCCCCACAAGACACCACGAGGGACACGGTCGAATGCCTTCTCCAAATCCACAAAACACATGTGGACTGGTTGGGCAAACTCCCACGAACCCTCGAGCACCCTATGGAGGGTATAGAGCTGGTCCACTGTTCCACGGCCAGGACGAAAACCGCATTGTTCCTCCTGGATCCGAGGTTCGACTATCGGTCGGATCCTCCTCTCCAGTACCCTGGAATAGACTTTCCCGGGGAGGCTGAGGAGTGTAATCCCCCTATAGTTGGAGCACACCCTCCGGTCCCCCTTTTTAAACAGGGGGACCACCACCCCGGTCTGC
This sequence comes from Salarias fasciatus, assembly GCF_902148845.1. NCBI lineage: Eukaryota > Metazoa > Chordata > Actinopteri > Blenniiformes > Blenniidae > Salarias > Salarias fasciatus. The sequence goes on from NC_043754.1 coordinate 18,551,728, forward strand.
CAATCCAGAGGCACCGTCCCCGACAGCCACGCGATGTTGCAGAGACGTGTCAACCAAGACAGTCCCTGCACATCCAGAGACTTAAGGTACTCAGGCCGAATCTCGTCCACCCCCGGTGCCTTGCCACCGAGGAGCTTGCCAACCACCTCAGTGACTTCAGCTTGGGTGATGGACGAGTCCACCTCTGAGACCTCAGCCTCTGCTTCCTCCACGGAAGACGTGGCGACGGGATTGAGGAGGTCCTCGAAGTATTCCTTCCACCGTCCAACAATATCCCCAGTTGAGGTCAGCAGCTCCCCACCTCCACTGTAAACAGTGTTGGCGGAGACCTGCTTTCCCCTCCTGAGGCGCCGGACGGTTTGCCAGAATTTCTTCGAGGCCGACCGATAGTCCTCCTCCATGGCCTCCCCGAACTCCTCCCAGACCCGAGTTTTTGCCTCCACAACTGCTCGGGCTGCAGTTCGCTTGGCCTGCCGGTACCCGTCAGCTGCTTCGGGAGTCCCATGAGCCAGCAAGGCTCGATAGGACTCCTTCTTCAGCTTGACGGCAGCCCTTACTTCCGGTGTCCACCACCGGGTTCGGGGGTTGCCGCCACGACAGGCACCGGAGACCTTACGACCACAGCTCCGAGCAGCTGCTTCGACAATGGAGGTGGAGAACATGGTCCACTCGGACTCAATGTCCCCAGCCTCCCTCGGGACATGAGAGAAGCTCTCCCGGAGGTGGGAGTTGAAAGCCATGCTGACAGAGGGTTCCGCCAGACGTTCCCAGCAGACCCTCACAACACGTTTGGGTCTGCCAAGTCTGTCCGGTTTCCTCTTCCGCCAGCGAATCCAACTCACCACCAGGTGGTGATCGGTCGACAGCTCTGCCCCTCTCTTCACCCGAGTGTCCAAAACACGCGGCCGGAGGTCAGATGACACGACAACAAAGTCGATCATCGACCTCCGACCTAGGGTGTCCTGGTGCCAAGTGCACTTATGGACACCCCTGTGCTCGAACATGGTGTTCGTTATGGACAAACTGTGACTAGCACAGAAGTCCAATAACAGAACACCACTCGGGTTCAGATCGGGGAGGCCGTGCGATCCAATCACCCCCTTCCAGGTCTCACTGTCGCTGCCCACGTGGGCGTTGAAGTCCCCCAGTAGAACAATGGAGTCCCCAGTCGGAGCACTGTCCAGCACCCCTCCCAGGGACTCCAAGAAGGCCGGGTACTCTGCACTGCTGTTCGGCCCGTAAGCCGAGACAACAGTGAGGCACCTATCCCCGACCCGAAGGCGCAGGGATGCAACCCTCTCGTTCACTGGGGTGAACTCCAACACATGGCGGCTGAGCTGTGGGGCTACAAGCAAACCCACACCAGCCCGCCGCCTCTCACTGCGGGCAACGCCAGAGAAGTGGAGAGTCCAGCCCTTCTCGAGAGGTTGGGTTCCAGAGCCCAGGCTATGTGTGGAGGTGAGCCCGACTATATCTAGCCGGTACCTCTCAACCTCCCTCACAAGCTCGGGCTCCTTCCCCGCCAACGAGGTGACATTCCATGTCCCTAGAGCCAGTCTCTGTGTCCGGGGATCGGGTCGCCGGGCACCCTGCCGTCGGCTGCCACCCAATCCACACTGCACCCGGCCCCTACGGTTCCCTCGGTGGGTGGTGAGCCCACCGGAGGTCAGGCCCACGTCGTCCCTTCGGGCTGAGCCCGGCCGGGCCCCGTGGGCAAAGACCCGGCCACCAGGCGCTCGCTTACGAGCCCCAACCCCAGGCCTGGCTCCAGGGTGGGGCCCCGGCTGCGCCATACCGGGCGACGTAACGACCTTTGTTCTTTTCCTTCTCATAGGGGGTTTTGAACTGCTCTCAGTCTGGCCCGTCACCCAGGACCTGTTTGCCATGGGAGACCCTACTAGGGGGCATAAAGCCCCCCGGCAACATAGCTCCTGGGATCATGCGGGCTCTCAAACTCCCCCACCACGTTAAGGTGGCAGTTCTAGGGGGAGAAGACTCAAATGTGTAAAAAAAAAAAAAAAAAAGACTCTTTCCATTGGCAAATGATTTATATGCTGGTGTGTTTATTAGATTCTTTCTGGAAAAAAAAAAAATCTGTAAAAACCATCCATCCAAGTATTCCACCATGTACTAAACTACAACAACTCACTGACCATTTTTTGTAGAGTTAATCTTTCTCACAACACCTCAGATAAATTTTGGTTAAGTGTTATATTGTGTGTAAGGTGCGGCATTGCTGTAGGGTGAAATCGAGTTATTTTAGGTGTAGCCACAAAAAGACAGAACCTTTAATGTAACTTCTGTACAGGTGCGAAATATGTCTGATGTAGCGACATCCTGCGACAAACCACAATGAGCAGGCTGAGGTTGGTTTGTTGAGTTTGCTGGACGTCACATGGAGGTGTTTAACCCTCGACGCTGAGGTCTAAGAACTGCACACAGAAAATCAAATGTTACAGAGCTGCTAATTTTCAAGCCATGAGCTACAAGCATTACCCACAAGTAGTGATGGGCACGTTACGTTTGAAAACTAATTAGTTATAGTTACTAGTTACTTCTCCCGAGTTAGTAACTGAATAACTGCAGCATTAAAGTAATGTGTTACCTCGAAACTCATTACCTTAGAAAGTAACGAGAAGAATTGAGAATTAGAAATTCTTGCTGAACGGGTTTCACTCGCTAGTTGCATTGAGTAGAACAGTATAGATATGTTGCTACACAAAACTTTCAGTTCTTAAAACTTTTATAGCATCTAATCAGACTGCAAAGGGTATATATGTTGTATTTCAAGAAGAGCCACACCTGGCCTGCAATCATGCTCGACAGTGTCAACAGCAGCGATACTGGACATTAGTTTGTAGAAGTGTTTAACGTTGAGAGATGCTTCATCAGATTTGAGTTGTAGCTCCGTCACCAGAGGAGAAATAACACCTTTGCAGCTCCTGTGGATGGCTGACAGTAGTGGATGTTAACAGTATTCACTGTGGATTTATTACAAATACATTTATTTTTTTATATGAACTTCATGGGTTTAATATTCTTTCATTGTATATGTTGTACTCTTTTGATGACTTATATATTTTCAAGGAAACGTTATTAACCCCACATACCACTACAGGAAGCTCACAGTTCTAGGCCATTACTGATGTCCAAAAAATATACTCAAACTGTACCTGGAAGCAGAGAAACAGCACCTTGTCCCCATATCATGCAGATTACAGTGGCGTTCAAGGGTCTCAAGTCAAACATGATTCACAGGTTTTTCTGGTGCCGTCCTAAACCTGTAGCGAATTAGAAACTGTCATTTATATTATCCTTGAAAAATTGACACAATGTAAATTCTTGACAACTTTGTGACCACAAAAATTGAAAAAAATTTTTACTGTGCTATTTGTAACAAGCGTTAAACATCTGCGTTTAGTTTTCATGTCGTTAGATCTCATTTGTTATTCAAACTTTCTAATTCATTGCTTGGATTTCATTTTTTTTTTTAACCATGATATATCACACCTTTTGGGATTAAAAAAAACACCTACAGCCACATACTGTGCTACTCAGAACACTCGAAAGTTTTCCCCAAAAGTAGATTCTACTGACAGATGTTGAAAACACCAACTTTGAAGATCGTGATCAAGGTTTTTTTCTTTTCTTTTTTTTTTTTCTTTGTTGTGTTACGTTGAGCAAGGACCCAATCAGGAGAGGCTGGTTGAATATGAAGAACCAATCAGACATCTGTCAGTTCTGGCTGTTTTCACACTGCTCCATCCAGCAGAGAATCAGAAAAAAAAAAACTGCTGTCATTGACATTTGGGCTGTAAGAAACATGAATCTCCAATCAAACAGGATTATCATGATGTTCCTTCTTCTTACCTCCCTTCTCTACTCTGCCTGTAAGTAAGCATAAATCCACTTTTCTCATCTTTTCAACTGAAGGGCTTTCCCAGAGTGAACCTGCAGCTTGTTTTTCTCTTTCAGGTAAAGCACAGTTAAGTGACGTCTCTCAGCCTGCTTCTTTTCAAGTTGTGACTTTAGGAGACTCTGCCAATCTCACCTGCCATCTACCTCGATTTACAAGAATGGCATTTTGGTGTAAGGTGACTGCTGGGAAGGGATTCGAGCTACTGGCCACTTTGGAGACGTTTTACAGCATCGAGAATTTCAGGCAGGAAACTGACCGACTGTCGGTGAAATATAAGGATGGTGGCGTTTCTCTGACGATCCATAAAACTGTGAGAGAGGATGTTGGAACATACTACTGTGGAGGGACAACACTAGATGCCGTAATGTTTGGAAGGGGAACTTTTCTGACGATTCAAGGTATAATTTAAATGTTTCCATCTGCATCAATTGTTTTAGTGTAAAAACTTTTCCAGACTAAGTGATGGTTTCTTTTCCTAGGTGTGGGGATGATCAGTGACACGGTCGTCCAAAAGCCAAACTCTCTGTCAATCCAGTCTGGAGAATCTGTGAATATCAGCTGCTGTGTTCGCTCACTTCACTGTGCAGCAAATCACACTGATGTCATGTGGCTGAAGAACTCCGTTCACTCTGCTCCAGAAATGATTCACTCCTCTGGATATGAAACGGGAAACTGCCAAACAACTGCAAGCGGGGAAACAACCTGTGAATATGACTATCTCATGCAGGACCTGACCTCTGACGATGCTGGGACCTACTACTGTGTCGCCACTGTGTGTGGAGAACTGCTCTTTGGGAACGGGACCGTGGTCCAAATTCAAGGTAAGAAAAGTCTCAGTATCTCATAACATTGTTATTGAGCAGGGCTACTAGTTCCACATGTCCATAATTGGAAGGAATTGAGTAGATCATAACTATTCACATGAAAGGAGGATTGAGGGGTTTTAGCGCGAGAACAGAACAAGCTCATCTGTCCATGCAGTGACCCACAAACATCAAGTTTCCTACAAGAACGTTAAAATTCCGTGTTTTTGACATTCATTCTTTATTTTGTTGAACCAGAATGTTTGATTTAAATCTTTCCTGTTTTATAAAGGAGAAAGCAAATCACTTCATCTGAGCCCAGCAGTTGTCGCCTTGATCCTGTCGAACTGCCTGCTGTTGCTGGCGACACTTTTACTTTTGTGGAGACTTTGCAGGAAACACGAGAGGTCACCCATCACAGGTGTGTGAAATTCTGTATCAGAATCAACATCATCATGTAAAACATGCAGAGCGAGTTCTTCTTAGTGCACAGGAGGAAGTAACATTTTCTTTGTTTTAGCCTCATACAGATCTCGTGATGAATCACCAGAAGACAATCAGGTAACGCATTCATTGATGTTAGCTGTTGCTCTCGCTCTTTGGTTTATTCACCGGATACCAGGGCTTTTCAATCTGGGCTTCAGAAACACATTGAACATACTCTTCCTCGTAGCTTTGAAACGACAGCACACTTCACCGACCCTCTTGGGGGACATTTTTTCTGCACTTCACTAATCTTACTCAGAGTTAACTTTACATATTAGTAGCAGCTTCTGGAGGTCAAAGGTCTTACTCAAAGAGCCAGAGATTCAAAACTGCAAACCTCAAACAGGCGCTAACTTCTCTAATACCTCTTTAACACTGACGAACTCGCTCTGCCAAGGCGTGTGGACGGCAGCGGTGACAGACAGCAGTGCACGATGGGTTTGAGTTAAGTCGTTTTACTACTACATTACAGTGACGACAAATCAGACATTGAAGAGCGGGCGTACAGCCTTTGTTGTAAAAAGGCTGGGATGCTTTAAATTTCAACAGCAGATGTGACTCCTATAAGATCAATGTCTGAGCTCATGTTCGTACAAATGTCAAGAGTGAGTTATTTTCATGTTTTCAGTTCCGAGATGGAGTTTTATATACCACCGTCAGCTCCGACCCCAGCAACTCCTCACACAGATCGACTCTCCTGAAACACAACAGCGACACAACAGTCGTTTACTCCAATGTCCGGAGGAGCTTCAGAGACTGAAGGACACCAGAGCAGCCGCTGGATGGAAAGACACCATGTCCAAGGATTTATTGAAAGGAAAGTTGTATATAAACACTTTGTCAAGTGTGTTATTTTCATATCACTAAAGAGACATTTTTCAGAAGTGATTATCATCATCATCACAAAAGTTTGGGGAAATGTATTGATTTCCTTATTCAATTATCCAGGGTCATTTAAATACTGAAATGTTGTCAGGGTTAATAATTTGTCAATAAAATTCAATAAAGAAATAAGTCATATTTTGAAGTTTCAAGTGGTTGTGTTCAGCTTTGATGGATCAAAGTCAATGAATAAACTGTCAAATCGGATTCAATAAAGACGAGACAATGACATCGTCCATATTGTTGGGTGCAATCACTTTGTAGGCAGTGGAGCCGTGGTTAAAGCTCTGCCACACCGAGAAAGTACAGGACTGAAATATATAGAATGTTTTGTTTGTATCTCAAAAGAATGAATTAACTGGAATAGATTGCACGAAAAGAATAGATTGCATGAAAACACTGTTTATCGAAGCTCTGCATGGCAATATACTTTGTTCATCACATTGAACGCCACGGTCTCAGATTCTCCCACAAGGTACATTTGAATCTCCGAGGTCACAAATTTACACCTAATTTACACAGATGGTGTGGATTAGTTTAAGATATCAAAGATATCAACATCACATACTTAAGAATTTGTATTTATTCTAAATCTCATGTTAGGGTTAGGGTGGGGCTGAGCTGATATGTAACGAACACCTGAGTGAGGCAGTTTTCTTCCAAGGCGGCTCAAGGTAAGTGACATTTCAGCTTCAGAGAAACACGTCTTATCTCTGAGTCTTTTTAACACGCGGTGCTCAACCTGTGTGTTTGTTGTTTCAGCGATTGCGGTTCCAGGCAGGATGCCCCAGTTTATCACAACAAGGCTGAAGTTCTGCAAACACGACGAGGAAAACAACCAAATCCTTTCACCATCAAACTGTTCCATCACTGATTTTCCTTTTCAATTCATAAAGATGCAATAAGTGTCTGGAAAATGCACGAATCCCTCGAAAAGTCATTTTATTTCATCACCACTGAATCACTGCTGTGCAACAAGTCGTGAAATTTCCTTTGATCGTAAAGCAACTGCAGGAGGGACTTTGATCATTGTGAGGGCCACGGACTGAGACTTACACCAGTACAACATCAGAATTGTGGCTTAAAAGTCACTGAAAAATCACTGCCTTTATCCAGTTTAAGTATATTATATTAATATCCAGGCATATGGTATTTTCACCCCAAAGTATAATAAACATGGATAATGTGCTTCTTTCTTATGTGATGACATACCGTTAGTATGCAAACAAGAACTACACTACTTACGACACTAATGATAAAAAGTTACATTTTAGCCAAGAAAAACACCAGCTTTAAAATTTCTTTTAACAGATTTGTCTCTCCATCAGAGATTTCCACACCTCTTGTTGCCACAAAGAGACAAACCACCAGAAGGAGAAAGAAACCTCCCGTCCTGATGATCTTCAGCCAGGCTACAATTTTTATCTGCACCTCGTGGTGATTCACGATGAACAGGCTGCTCCCTCGACCAAACAGTATCTCCCCACAGGAGGCCACAGCACAGTAGCAAGTCTCAGCATCAAACGGGATCACGTTCAGCTTCTCGAAAAGACAGGCTCACACTGACTCTGGTCCTAAAAGAGATCTGTACCTGAGCCAGTAAATAGTGTGTTCTCCATCACGTGCGTGAGGGAGGCAGGTTCCTCGCTGGTTGGGTCCTACAGGAAACAAAACCTTTTTAAAAAGTGTATTTTGAGCTTGATTTACCCTTAAACATGTTTAACTTCACAATCTTCTCAAAAAGATCATGTGGTCTAATAAGAAACTGCATTTGATCAACTATTACTTGAAAAGTTAAATGAACAAGAGTTGGGTTTGTGAAAAATCTTAAAGAGGGTTTTATCTGAGAATCAAGAGGTGGAACAGGTCATCTGCTCATAACCGAGCCTTGTCCAGGCTAGGCAACAGTGCTAAACACTAACTGCAAGAAAAACACTTGATAAAATGTTAAATAATACATTTATCAGACTTTTTCTCGATTGTCAGCACAATTAAACCAATTCCTAAATTGAAATACCTTAACTCAACAGCATGAAGAGACAGCCTGAGAATATCACTTAGGCTCTGGGGTTCAATCATTTTGTTCTAAAATACATTGTTCTCTTTCAGGTAAAAAGCTAAAAAAGAATAAAATCTTCACCACTTGCTCTTTTTAGTCCACGTTATTTGTACAAAATGCACATTTACTGACACTTTACTACTCTTGCAACGCAGTTTAGTCCGTCTTATAGAAATACTTTCTGAATTGTCACAACCACTCATGCAGACAGCAACAGAACTACACACTTCTCTGAGGATCAACAGATTTCATGAATGCATTTATGTACGACAGGAAACTGAACCACATCAGGCTAAGTTTGGTAGAGCTGGGGTTATTTTTAGTCTAACCAGCATGATCCTGCAGCCTGACTGGCCTCGGTGTCAAGTTTGCATGTTCCCCCTGTGTATGTACAGGTGCACACCACCTTTCTCTCAAACCACAAAGACATGCCTGCTATGTAAATAGCTGACTTCCTTAACTATTATGTTAACATGTTCCTAATAAGGAAATATACATAAATTCAAAACAGGTATGAATGGCACATTTGACACTGGGAAACAAACTGACACGACGTAACGAATCCCGAATATATACGATGTACTCGTACTTGTATAAATGAAAGAGTATCACAGTACCTTCAACACTCAGGAAGACATCTTCTCCGTTACGTTGGTGTGTAAGCTGAATCTGACAGACGGACATCAGAAATGTGTAAATTATTCTCCCCGTCGTTCTTCTGCACAAATGAACGTGGGTTCTTTTCCAGCTGGCTTCAAATGTCTTGTCAGATTCATAAATAAAGAGGACCGGAGCTCTGGCGGCTCCCAATATCGCTCCTCGGGTATCGCAGACACCGTGCAAAGTCACATTTACCCCGACTGCAGCAGATCTCACCCCCGAGGCCAGTTTGAACCCTCCAACCGGATCACAGCTGACAGGTGAACTGAGTCAGAAACTTTCATCTGTTGCTGTAACATAACCCATCACTTGTTATTTTAAGTGGCGCCATGTGTTCAATACATGTTAGATCAATACTTACATATTCCACAGAGAATCAGAAACGGGAGCATCATTTTCTCATTTTCTCAAAGTTCATATATACAGCATGTTTGAGCCAAAACAGAACATGACTGCTTAACAATATGGCCTCTCCTGATTGTTTTAGAAGAAGGTCAAGCACCATGAAATATCCATCCTGTCTTACCCAGAAAATTAACATGAAGTGAAAGAGGAAAATTTTTTTTTCCTATGTTTCAAAGTATCAAACATAAGCAAATGAAGGAAATGTCTATTGGTTATGTTTATTTCTAGGGTGGAGGTCCAACATTTTACTGTTTAGAGGCCCCCTAACAAACGTGTTTCAAGCAGCAACATGATAGTGAATAGTAACATATTCCCCTTTCATTTGAGAAAACTCTACATTTCTAAGTATAATTGAACAATATCATCACACATTTGAAGATACTGTTACTTTTCTGTTTTTATTATTCAACAAGCACATTAAAAATAGTCAGTGACGATATATTTGCACTTTGCTTGAATTTTTTTTCTGATGACTTTAGCATTTATTCTTACATTTGGACACAAATGTTTGCATTTTCTCCTTGCTAAATGACAGTTCAGTTGCAATGAAGGGTCAAACATCAGACAATACCAGATAATATCTGTCACGCTGCAGGTCACTAATTTCAGAGTGATTAAATTACATCAGTAATAACTGAATGTGGAAACCTCCCATTTCTGTATAAATAAATCATAGACTTCATGGATTAATGGATTTTTATATATATATATATATATATATATATATATACATATATATATATATATATATATATATATATATATAAGGAATTCACTTTGTTTTATATAAAGTTGAGCCAAGCTGTGTTTTATTCTTTCGATCCAAATTGCTGTTTATTTAGTCAATGATACCAGTCATGGTCTGAGTCACAGACAAAAAAAAAAAACCAACATGGCATTAAAAATGATTATAAAGTGTGCAAACACACAAGAGCATATATAACAACATCACCCTGCAAACACAGTTAAATGTAAGCTGTTCCTGAATCTGAACACTCCAGTAACAGAGTCCTGCAGTGCCCCCTGGAGGAGGAAGGCTGAAGAACGTGGAGAGTCTCATGATTTTATCTAAACTGTATTTTTTACTGAGCAGGGAATCAGGTGATCAGTGAATCAGACCATGACCACAGAGGACCACATGATGAATGACTCTTGTAATGTGCTAAAGCCACCTGATTTCCCAAAATAGCTGAAACTTTGAGTACACTTATTTACATGAAATCCAGATGCCTTTATAACTTCAAAATATTTAAAGGATGGAAATTCAGTTCTACAACAAAATATATATGTCTGTAGCCAGACACAAACACAAAGATGTGTTTTAGATGTTCAAAATTATTTCTTTTCCATAATCAATGTTTCAAAAATAACGTAGTAATGTCACGGTGAGCTCTGACATCTCCAGCAACTAAATAACAGAAGCCAGCTTTACATATGGTGCTCTTCATCAGCTGGATCTTTAAATGGGGAACTTTTATTTTTCATGAATTCCTCTGAAAATCTGCAGATTTGACAGGATGAGTCACAGCAGTTTTACAGGGTTTGTGACTTGTACAAAGCAAGAGGCACATTCTCTTAATCTTTGTGCTTATACTGAGTTTGATTTGATTTTTTTTTTTTTTTCTCAGAAGACTTCATCACTCATGTGTCTATCTTTGCATGCTAAATATAAACGAACCACACTGCACCCACAGAAGCATTTTCCATTATGGTCACACAGCTCAAAACAAAAGCAACAGCAACAGGGACACTGCACTTCAGCTCAGCTTCGAAACCACACAGCTTTGAACTTCAAGTCCAAGAATGACACATAGGCCTACAGATCATTTAGGCCACACGACTGAAGCTTCCTGCACATTCTGCAGCTTTGTAGGCTGATGCCATGCTGTATTACTTATACTTTGTCTAAAAAGGTCAATTTCCAAAAGCAGGAGAGTCAATAATGCAGCAGTCATCCAGATTAGTGCAAAGCAAAAACCATTCTACAAACACACAAGCAGCATTTACATGAACTTAACGTTTGTTTTAAGAATTAAAAAATAAAACACACAAAAGACTGAGCCAGCTCTATAAATCTTTTCAAGCAGCATTTAGTTATCAGTTTGTTGGGGGAAATTGAACGAATGTACATATTGGTTTGGCCTACCTGAATCTGTGTTGCACTTTTCTTTCTTGTTGATCATTTCTGGAGTTCGTGTTGCAAATTCGACGTTATCAGGTGCATTTTCCCAATTAGCACAATGCAGCTTCTTCTCTTCATGTTTTCAGACGTTCTCCTCTCGCAAAAAGTCAAGTTTCTCAGAAGACTGCCTTATTTAATATTTTTTCCTCAGGGTTTAGATGACATTACACATGCGAATTTTGTCGAACTTGAACAAATACCGGCCCAAGTATTGCGGTATGGCTGAGATCTAATCAGCGTTGATTAGTTTCACGTGATTGTTTACAGTGCAATACCACATATGGCCACACATTGGAAATGAATTGAGATGGGGTGGCGCTGTTTTACTCTTATTTAAGAAGAACACCCCACCCCTCCTTTAATGTGATTGGCTATCTCATTTGACGAGATTGCACTTGTAGAACTTCGGGTATATTGATGAAAATAAATATGAATGTTACACACTAATGAACAATTCATCATATATTTTAAAAAGAATCACATGGAAGAACATTATCCCCATCACAATACCAAAACGTTGGGTGGTGTTAGACATGCTGTGTCACCTGCACACTTACTGCAAAAGAGATTAAATATAACAGAGCAGAGCATAGTGGAAAAGTTCAATTCTTCCGTGGAATACTTAAAACACAGCTTTAGACGAGCTAGCCCTTATGAAACTGACAGTAAGAAAAGAAGGATGAACCATATCCATCATATCATGGAACACACACGGCAGGAAATGTTCATCTGCAAACCATGAAAACCTCTGACCCTTAAACCTTTTGATGTGACAATATTTGGTAACTTTTAAGAATTTTAGTTTGTGTGCAACAAGAAAGACACACAGCTGTGCAGCCTTGGGGACATCGAAATAAGGTCAATAAACTAATGTGAATAATCCAGACTAACTTCATTTTTCTGCTGTTCTGCTGCTCAAGTGTCCGGTTGTGAAGTACATCTCTATCCAGGCACATGTTACTCTATGCCAGGTGTGTCAAACATGGATCAGTGGACAAATGTGACCCAGCAGAGGGTCTAATCAACACCTGGGATGACTTTGCACAACACTGAAATGAATAATGCAGCAGGGTTTACACCTTTTTTCAAGCAGAGAATCATCAGCATCAAAGTCTAACTGTGAAAGTATTCAGAAGCATCAGTGCTGACAAATTCTGCAACTGACAGAACTGAATTTCTCTTGGCTTGACTCAAGGAAGCATATTGTTGAAAAATGGAATTTTCTTGTAAATGCCAGATTGTTCAGGTTTTGTAAATATGAGTGAAATTAAATGTGAACTTGTAATGCTTATTGTGCTGTGATGCTACTGAGTTACTGATCCCACCACTCCTGCTTTTCAGAACAATTTGGCCCATGACACACAGATAGGTCTGAGTGCATTTGATATGTTAACAGTTCAAGAAAAAAGTAGTTCAATTCAGCTATAAGAGGATTTCCATTAGCACTTATTTTCTGTCTCTACCAACAGACTTTAAAATGGCTAAAACATCTGTTGCTTGACATGAACTGGAAAACATATCACAAATTCTGACAGAGCGTAAACTAACCTGACAAACCATATCATATCATGCAGGGCACTTTTGTCACTGAAATATGTTCGAGACATGTTAAGTTGAAATATGTCAAAATGTGCCGCTCGTAAGGAATTGCAAAGTCGAAGTGTCTCACTTCCTTTGGTATGTGGACTGCCACCCACATTTCTGACGCCAGGGCTTCATAAAATCCTTTTATCAGCTGAGGGTGTACTTCTGTTTCTGACCTTGTTGTTGAAAGAGTCTGAACACCGCAACGTGAATGATGCTCTCGTTCATTTTACACCTGAATCTCCTCCTCGGTGCCTGTAAGTGTGCTTTGTTAATGCTCATTATGAGTTTTACCTGTGATTTGGAAGCCGTGGGTCACAGAGCCTCAGAAAAGACTGTTTGTGTTTTTTAATCTGTGATATTGTGTGAGCCAACGGTGATCACTAACACCCTTCTTACTTCCAGGTGGTACTTTGCTCTATGTCAACCTCGGGGACAACGTGACCTTGCCTTGCTACTATAGTTCCACTGCGAACTACCTGTGCTGGTACAGGCAGGTCGCAGGGGAGCAGCCTCGGCTCATCTTCTCCTTCTACAAACATGCGCCTGACGCTCCCACCTTCTACAACAGCTTCACTGAGAAACAGTTTACCCTTTATGCTGGAGACGGGTTCTACCATCTGAACATCTCCGATGTGCAGTACTCAGATTCAGCCATGTACTACTGTGGAGAAACCAACATCAAGATCACTAAACTTAACAAAGGGACTTTCTTGGCCTTAAGAGGTAATTCATTCAAGAATATTTGTACTCTATTGATGGATGAAGCCACAGTTCTTATCCTTTTATTGTAGAATATGATTGCAAAGCTTTGATTCTAAAAAAGCGACCCATCATATGTTGATTACTTGTGAAAAGTTACCAGAAGTAAAAATTCCATTTAGATTTTGGGGGGCAAAATCTATTTTTTGTCTTATGAGGGGACCAGACCCCCTTTCCCCCTAATGATTTATTGACGCCTTTGACAGCCACATACTCTCAAATAAGCTTTTCCTATGTCGACCAGAGAAATGTGGGATTGACAGTGATAATAACGGTGAACTTTGCCTTCATAGCAAGTCAATCTTTCATTTGATGAACTAGCATATTAGAGAAACTTACGTTTGTTTGTTTTTCGTTCAAAATTGAAATGAAAAAATGCATTACAGACTGAAAAGTTGGGGTGAGATTAATATTCCTTATGTGCAATTTCTAAAATGTCTCAAAGCTTTGCACAAAAATAGATACACTGTTGAGTTGTTTTTGACAAAATGAACCATACACCTTTGTCTAGGGCTTAGCAACTGTTTTTATTCAGTAATAATGATTCAAAAAATGTTTCTTTCTTCCTTAGACTTAAGGAAATAAATACTTAGATATATAAGTCAAAGTTGAAGCATCGTTGGGAAAAAATGATATGAACTGAAAAAATTTAAGCTGCCACCTAATTTCTGCTGCAGTCATTAAAGTCATTTATTTTTGTTTTGATAAATAAATTCTCGCTGACTTTACGTCGTCAGGGAAAACCACAAGGCCGTGAGTCATGTATATCAGGTCTGTCCTAGTTAGCTCTCAATGTACCTGTGATACAATTTTCTTTGAAAAAAGAAAGTATAAAATGGATTATATTAACTTGCTGTTACTTGTTCTATCATGTATGGTATACAGAGTGTGTAAACACAATATCATCACTTTTTAAAACTACTTATCTGTGAGAAATATCTATCAGTATCCACATTTCTTAACACTACAAATGTGGAAAATTGTGATTTTGGCCCTCCCTCAACTGTTTAGAGTCAATAATGTATGTTCTTATTTTGTATATATTTAAATTACAGACAGGCCTTAGTTGTCTGATGAAACTACCTTAAAAAATATGATCAATTCCATATCTAAAGAGGTAGTTCTTCATTTGGTTCAGATGTTTTCATCTACACTGTTGAGTAAATTGTTCGCAGCCTTCTTCCTCGGTGGATAAAGGAAGTGAATGTGGTTCTGCTCTCCAGACCAGAGCCGCATGTCTTTCCTCCAGCAGTCCGACTCGCTGTCCGTGGAGCGAGGAGCGTCGGTCACCCTGAAGTGCACCGTGCTGCCTGGAAACGGCGACGCTGAACACAGCGTCTACTGGTTCAAGAAGGACTCGGCAGAGCCACACCTGGGCCTCCTGTACGTCCACTCCCACAGCGGCCACTGCGTGCAGCCGTCTGGCTCCACCGCGAAGAGTTGTGTGTACAGTTTATCCAAGAGCGGCGTGAAGCCGTCTGACTCGGGGATGTACTACTGCGCCGTGGCCTCCTGCGGGGAGATCATGTTTGGGAAAGGAACAAATCTTGATGTCCAAGGTTAGAAATATTAAGGTTACTTATATTTCTTCGGCACCAAGGTACTAAATGCTGTGTTTCTCCGCAGGAAGTCCGTGTGAGGTTTACCCCGTCCACATGCATCTGGTCATTGCAGCTCTGCTCCTGTCCGTGGTCCTGAACCTCGTCCTGTTTGGCGTCCTTTTCCAAAAGCTGAGGAGAAAATATCTTCAGTCTAAAGGTTTGATCCTTTGTTCTTCACCAAAGACACGGCGTGTTGTTTCCACAATATGCGCGGATGATTACGAAATCTCACTTCTTTAAAGGGTCGCAGCGTCAGCAGAGAGCTCCTGTGTACACCTCTGACATCCAGGTCAGTTCAAACACACTCATGAAATGCTTACAGGGCAACAGGAGGGTTAAAAAAAGACAAGCTTGCCTGTTCAGAATTCTGCTGAATAAATGTGTCCTCACTGCATTTGATATGCTTCCTCACTGGAGAAGGTTTTCATGGTTGCTATTTACTTGTGCAATGAGTTGTTCTGGAAGCAGTTTATATAACCTGAAATAAGCATATATACACTCGCCACCACTGATACTGTGGAGCATAAAACGTGCCAAGAAAATCTCATCCTCAACGGCTGAACTGTTTGTTCCAAGTCATTTCATGGTGTTTACACCAAAATCCAGCAGAAACAGAGACTCATCAGGCCTTCACAGAGTTTCCCAGTCTTCTACAGTTCAGTTTTGTTGAGCCTGCTGTGTGAAGCAGAGCCTCAGTTTCCTGCTCTCGGCTGACTGCAGCGACACCCAGTGTCTTCCGCTGCTTTAGACCATCAGCTTCAGACTTCGCCCTCCTGCACACGGTGGCTGTAACCAGTGGTTCTTTCAGGTCTCGTTGCAGTTTTAAAGTCTCAATCTGTTCATTCTTTGGGTTTCAACAAAGCATTTTCACCCAGAGAACTGCTGCTCACTGGATAATATCTTTCATTTAGGACAACGTCTGCAAAACCTGGGAATTTATATGAGTGAATAGCTGGGACTAATCCAATACATGGAAAAACATCAATCATTTTTCAACACACTATCTCACTCAGTAACACAATTCTGTCATTATAATAATTTCATCTTGGTTCTTACAAAACTAATTACATTACATTGATGTCAGTCATATAATCCATGATTAAACTGTTATGTGGAAATTCAAGTCAATACAATGTCTAGATAACACTCTGAGTAGCCACAATGGATGTCTTATAAATAGTTAAAGTTCCTGACCTGATTGTGCTCAGCTATTTTTAGATACTGTACTGTGGTTTCTCTTTTTTTTTTTTAACAGAATGAGGAGCCAGGTGCCGTCCAGTACGTCGCTCTGGACTTTAAAAAGGGCCGTGGTACAAGCCGGAGGCAGAGGAACACGGGGGAAGAGACAGTTTACGCCGGCGTCAAATCGTCAGACATGGACTGATTTTGCTGTCGTTGCATTCCCCTTCTAACCCCGTTCACCTTTGACCCTGTGCATTTTTGTTCATATCAGTAGAAGTTGAATGAATCATGACTATTTGGAAACCCACGAAGTTTTATTGCCGCGGTGTCAAAGTATGTTTTGCCAGAAAAACAGCATTTTTTCAGGAAAGATGAATGTTTGGTTTGGAAAGATGTCAGATATCATCTTTTTGAATCGTCGTCTAAGGTGGACTTAAATCTTTATTTTATTGTGTGTGTAGCCTGCTGTATCTATGAATAGCACAGGAAGAAAGTAATGGGGAAAGTCCCTAATATATGACGATGATTTCTTCTATTGATGTTAACTCTTTTCTTTTTCACTTTCAGTTGTGGAGGCTCATGCAGTCTTTAATTTTTTTTTTAATGAATGGAGCTTACATCCTTTACAGTCATGGAGGAGTTGATGTGAAAATAACGAGTACAAATTCTGCTTTTAGACTGCCGTTAGACGACGCTGAGCGTCTTTCCTCTCTCACTGTCCATACAGTGATGGGTCATGATTGCATGCCACTCTCTCTCCTGCAGCCTGTTCGCACATGAAATGACTGTATTGTATTTACAGCTATATAAATAAAATTGAATAAACAATGTAAAACTCTCTCGGTGTCTTCAAGAGTTCTACTTCCATCACATTGCCTCTTCTCACTCAGTCCACAGTAATCCATTAGAAGGACTGTTTGGATTAAAAACAACTATAGAAAACCACTGTGTGTGCTATAAATTGTTCTATAAATTATAAAATTCTTATTCTTTCCAACCAGTTATGTGATTCTATAGTTTGGAGTGACTGAATTAACTTCAATAAGACTTTAATGGCGTTAAACACCATTAAAAAAAGATGTATTACTTAGGATTGCAAAAAATAGTGTTGAATATGTAATATTAGTTTGAAATCAAGTGGAAAAGTGGAGATATTACTAAATTTTATCAATTTTGGGGTTCTGTTTGAGCTGGAATGGAATTGGAAACTCAAAATGTTCAAGTGAAGTTTATCTGAAATCAAGTGGATAGTATTGTTATCTAACTTTGAAATCTATCCAAACTGTCTCCTTCCTGCTGTCTTACCGTATTATTCAGTATAAAGAGGCAGACGGAAACCTAGTGGCGGCTGGTTTGACTGTGTTTGGCTTGTTTTCATCCCCAACAGAAAACAGCAGTAGCAGAGGAGCAGTAACAACAGGACCGCTTCACCTCCATTCTGCTTGTTACTTGAAAAAACAAAACAAAAACAAAAACAAAAAAACACCATTTAAATTAGTTAAATGTTAGGGAGGAAAAATGAGACTGAAACATTGTGGAAAACATAAAAAGGGTTGTAGAGGGCAATGAAGAAAAACACGTGTATCAGAGGTTGATGTGAAAATCCATGCCTTGCAATATAAATACATGAGAATTTACATCCATCCCTCCATATTTTATGCCGCTTTCACCAACTGACTTGGGGCGAATGCAGTCAGACACACACACACACACACACACACACACACACACACACACACACACACACACACACACACACACACACACGCTCTGAGCTGTGGGAGGAAACCTGTGTGTCTGGACAAAAACCTGCTCATGTACAGTGAGACCACGCAAAGTCCAAAAATATCACCAAACCAACCATGCTCCAGACAGGGACATGTTTCCTGGGGTTGGACGTGCTAACCACTGCACCACTGGTGCCTAAGACAGAATGTATACTGTATTCCAAAGAGTAACAAAGAGTGATATTTTATGATTGATTATGAGTGTAGGTGGAAATAATGACAGTATTTTACATGATAATAATTAATTTACATCATAATTATGAAAATAAAAACATTTGTGTTATTTATGTACTCTACAGAGGAGAAGAAATGGTAAGATGTCTCTGGTGTGCCTCAGTTTTCTTCATTTTTTTATTCCTGTAGTTGCCTTCATATGTCTCAAACATGACAGAGTGTTTACTTGCACTGTCCATAAAATTGCGTCCACATATGCTACTCGGATACATTTTAGGAAATACTTCAAATCGAGGTGCCCACTGAGCTGAACACAACCATCAGAGAATATGGAGTCTCAAGTAATAGAGTAACACTCAAATTGACCACGAGCCAAAGAGGTGAGGGGCCTTTCAGGGCTGAGAGCCTCACTGCCTCATGTTTCCCAACAGAACAGAAGATTATTGAATCATCCTTAGATTGTGAAACATCTTCTAATTACCATGATTGAAATGAAAACATTCATGTAAATTAGGTTAATCTGAAGTGACAGATTTCACATCAAATCCAGAGAGTCCAGAGGGAAGCTTAAGCTTTATTTTGCCAGTTTACATCTTATCTGAGGCGAAAATGCTGGAAGTGCGGAGTCAGCTAAAAATCTCAACAAAGGGCTCTGTGATAAAAGGAGTAACAGCCTAAAAGAGGCTTTTATCTTTGGAACGGAAACAACACATGTTTGCTTCGAGCATTGCTGCTATTGAATACAAAACAACTTCTGAATAAAATCACTGGAAAAATCCAAATATTCTAACAAACTTAGAAAGTATTTCACATTTTACAAAGCGCACGTTAAAAAAAAACTAAAACAAACAATGTTTGAGCGAAGTTGTAGATTATATATAATATGATAAAGTGATGAAATTCAAAGAAAAGTAATAATGATGGCTATTTATAGTAATTGAACACAGTTACTGAGAATAGCGAGAAAACCGAGTGTGTGTGCGCCTGCGTGCGTGTGTGTGTTCAAGGATAAGGTTACAAAGATGTGAAGTTACAGGTCAAAACAGGTCCTCGAATGTGAAAGAAAAGAAAAAAAGAAAGAAAGAAATAGAGCTGGGACCCTTGCCAGCTGAGAGAGAGAGAGAGAGGCACTGTGCATTGCTGAACAGTAGCCAAGCACTCCAGGGTAACAAGAGAATCAGCCAGAAACTTTTTGCTTAATGTTTTGTCCTTTTAGTCAAACCGGTGTGTGACTTAACTCACTTACAGCCAAATTCATTCCATTATGAGACATTCCTATGTGGATTTTACAGTATTCTCTCATTCAAGACATGACATTGACAAGTAATCTTGATAACAGTGCACAGCTTAGTGACTCAAGCTTGCTGGGAAATGTTGCCTACAAGTTCTTTAAAAAACAAAAAACAAAAAATTTGTTTGAAACCTTCCTCTGAGCTGCTGTGAAACTCCCAGCAGCTCCCACTGAGTTGTTCGGTCGCTTTATTGTCCCAGTTGCACCTACTGTAGCTGTCACTCACAGGAGAAGAATAAAACACCATGACTACTGCAGTAAACAGGCTTTAAGCAGCTCATTTCATAGTCTCTCTCTCTCTCTCTCTCTCTCTCTCACACACACACACACTCACAGTGTGCAGAAATGTAGACAGTTCAGACACAGTCAGCTTGTGCAACATTTGCTTCTTTTTCGACTCATAAGGTAAGTAATGAAGGAAATTCTTCAGAGCAGCTATTGGAATTCCAGATTTTCACAACCTTCTATCTACAAATGAAAACCTTTTACCCGTGGCAGCTTTCAGAGTCTTTGTACCATCAGACATTATCGATTTCAATCTTCTTTTAAAGCCAGTGATCCTGGAGCCAAGAGACAAAATGTTCTTCGAAAATGCCAACCTGCAACGCCCCCGTCGACACCACGAATTCTTTCTGCGCTCTCGACCCTACCGGGGAGAGCCACCAGCAGTGGCAGGTAATGCTTTGCTGTTACTTCGTGCCTCAACCTCAGATGAACTTGTTGATGTTCTGAGATCATTGCCGACTTTTAGCTTTAGTGCTTCAGATCGATGTGTTTTCATCCATGGAAAACTTTGTAATGTCTTTTTCTTTGTTACTGATGACTTCAGGAAGCATTAAAAAGTTGATGTTCGGCTCCCATTATAAGAATAACCACAATAACATTGTACTGAAGTAGCCTCATTGTTTATGATCTGGTAAATTATGTCTGCACATTTGGTGGGAACCGATCCTGAAACAGAAATGAGACCTGCGGGAATAGATGACATTCTTTATAAGTCAAAGCAAATGAGGTTTAAAGACGAAATAAATGAGCTTACATGTTCCCTGAACTGCAAATAGCAAAATCTCCCTGATTGGGCAGATTTCAGTAAAACAATTAGGGGAGGGAGTTTTTGTTAGTTGTAATCACCACAGCAGTGCCGCTAGAATAAAAAAAAAAGGGAAGAAAGAATTAAAAATGTTTTTTTGCAGCAGCAACATCAAAGTCTAACCTTTCTGAATGCTCTCATTTGAAGTCCAGTATTTCCATGACAGAGCACAGATATTATCTACAACCAGACGCTGTTAATACCCACTTTGCTGCCCGCACTGCCTGTTGTCTCCCCAGGACTGCTGCTGTACCCAGACACTCCTGCTAAAATGGAAACCACATCACGGGAGGCTTTCTGCTTCAGACCCATCCCACAACAGAACCGAGTGCAAGGTCGATCGCCCAATCTCACCCGAGACATAAAATACTTTTATGAATGAATGACTGTAGAAGTGAGCAGCATTTCTATTTAATATGATGGGGAAGTCAGAAAAAAATGCAATACACAATATATGATACTTTGGGGATTATGCTGGAGTAATAATTGATGTACCTCAAATAGAGCACACCGCCAAGAAAATATATATGCCAAGTTTTGCCAGGAAAAAAAACGAGTAATATATGAAGAGCAAAGCTGAAATGCAAAAGAAAAGTTTAAAAATCGTCCACCAAGGATTTTGTGATGTCTGTGGAGGGATGTATTGCAGATCAATGAATTTCATTCCCCAGATCCTCCTTTACTTTCCACAAATTTATGCAAGAGAACAAAGCAGAACAATTTGGTGCGATCCATGAAAGATGATAGCATCAGTGACTTTGTGTTGTATTACAGTAACAGCACATTTCAAGGTAACATAGTAAATGGATTGATTCCATCACTTTGGACCTTTAAGATACAGCAGATATTTCCACTTTGCAGATTCCTGTTCTCTGTCTGCTAACTCAGCTTGTTACATGGGCCTATTTGGAAAACAAAACCCTAGATCTGAAAGACAATGGAATGACTGATCTCAGCTTTCACATCTGTTTCTAATGAGACAATTAAGCTTGATGTAGCTTTTTAAACCTGGTTGTGGTTCCCCTTTAGGACACCTTAATGCCCCGGACACACAGCGAGACTTCCACCATTCTCGTTCCACATCCTCGAGACAGACAGAAAGACAAAACAGCAATGAGAGGGAGCCAGGAGAGGATGATGAAGAAGGGGACTGTGATCACATAAAGTCAGTAGCAGTGAAACAAAACCCTACAGCGATGCAGTCTCAGTATCAGAAGGACTTCCCTCCTCCATCCTCCTGCCGCAGGAGGCGAACACCGGCCCTCCCGCAGCCTGATAACATCGGCATTAACCCCGCTTTCAGGTAAGGGCCTGGTCAACATGACTGTGTCAACAAGCATGTAATCTGCTACTGTGTGCTCTGATTCACAGGATTGAGTTCAGGACTGTCCAGAGGGAGACTTACCCCGGCTGGCCTGTTGTGAATCCCAGGCTGGCTGGCAGGCAGAGAGCGGCTTCATCTGGACAACCCAACATGACTTTTTAGTGGGAGGTGATGAGATACAGTGCCTAAGAAACAAAGGTTGCATGTGTCCTATTTGTTATTTTGTTTTATTTGTTTCCTGTGTTTGTTGGAGTAACATCACATTGCTTTTGTCTAAGCTTCTTCAGGTGAAGATGTTATTAAAATGAATTACAATCCGAATAAACATAAAGGGATAATTATGGGATCGTTATCTCATCACTCTGGTTTTCAGTTCCATGATGCAGCAGTACTCTTCTACTTCAGCTCTTGACTCATCTTGATTTTGGACCAACGGGTGATGAATTTCCCAGCAGGAAGTCGATCTGGTGAGCTAATGGAGTCATAATGCTGAGACAGAAAAAAAAAACCAACAGGATGTGCAGTGAAGTCATTGGAAATAATGTAATAAGCTAATGCTCAATCCAGACCATTCAGGCTGAATATTGATGACTTCAGACGCGGTTGTGGTGAATTTGAGAGAAAACAATTCATCTGGTGAGTCACAACGGAAACTTTATCTGCTTTTAATGAGCGGGAAAAGACATTAACCTACATTTGCTCAAACACAAGAGTAATTACTGCATACTGTGATCTGATCAATCTGAGAATAAGCCAAAGGCTCATGTGCAATCTCAGATTGTCTGTTGTTTTTACTGTAAACACAACTAAAATCTTAGCATGCTGTAATAATGCTGAAATGTCTTAAGCATTGAAACAAGCCATAGTTGCAATATGACAGCTTTTATTGAAAAGTAGCTAAATTTGGTTTTCTTGGGATATAAAAAAATACCATTCACAGCAGATGTTGCAAGGCATCCAAACTGTTCATCCAAGTTGTTGCATCAGTTTGAACCACTGATGAGAAGGTCGTGAAGCTTAGAATGCATTTCGAAACAACCGAATAGAATTATGAAACCCCAACAAGACCATCAGCAAGTCCAGCTTCTGAGGATCCACAGTGAGAAAGCGGGGCTGTGCCTTGATGCATCTGGAACAAACCGATTCCAGACTCATCATCATCATCATCATCTTCATCTGCGGTCCCGGTGTCTGCTCCTGTCTCTATACCGGTGGTCCTCCCTCTCTCTGCCTCTGTGCCGATCATCTCTCCTGTCTCTGCTGCCCCAGTCCGCCTCTCGGTACCGGTCCCCTCCCTCCCGGTCTCTCCGGTCCCCTCTGTCCCAGTCCCTCCCTCCGCCTCCGCGCTGCTGCTCCGGGCCGGCACCGAGGTTAATGGGCTTGCGGAAAGGCCTGTCCCTGCCCCCGAACCGCAGCTGCCCGGACTCCTTCTTCCCTCCCAGTCCGCCTCCGAGCCGCCTCGGCACCCACCCATTGAGCGTCCTCTCCTGTTCGAAGTCCACAAACACCTCGTGCTGGTCGACCAGCAGCTTGTTGGCGTCGCGGCGGGCTCGAACCACCGACCGCTCCTCCTTGTACTCCACGAAGGCGTAACATTTGGAGAAGCCGGTAACGATGTCCCGGACGAGCCGGAGCCGCTGGATGTCCCCGAACTTAGCGAACACTTGGTGCAGTTTCTCCTCGGTCGTCTGGGGGTTCAAACGCGATACGAAAAGCGTCAGCAGCGGGTCGCCCACGACGCCCTTGTTGGGCTTGTAGCGCGCGCCCATCGCGCGCCACACCGCCCGGTCGTGAGGCTCCACATCCGTCCCGTCGATGCTGCCCGCCTTCAGCGGGTCGTACACCTTCGCGATCCGGTTCCAGTCGACCATTTTCACCAGAAAGAGCGGGTCTGCTCTTTTAAAAATCGTCTGCAGTTACGCCATGTTTACCTACAGCGAGAGACCAACTGGTGTGTCGGGAAATGCATACCGTAATCAAACAAGGCCACCAGGTGTTAATGGTTCCTACCCCGAGTGTGTCCGAGCGCGCGATGCTTGCGCTTTTTATTTTAATGTTTAAATTACTTTAAATAAATATACAACATATTAAAATGGCTTTACAGTATCAATATATAAATGCTCAAGTGCTCTGTAAATTCTTACTCATAGGCTGATTTTTGGAAGACTAAAACAGTGAGTCTGTAAAGCTAGTTGATTAAATAGGTTCATTTTAATCACAACTGCTGGGAATTATTTCCATAAATGGATGTGTATTAACCGCTCATCATCATCTTTTTTAAAGCAAGATTCAATTCAATTCGATTTTTAATTCAGTTTTATTGATATAGCGCTAAATACAACTGCTGTGTCTAGGTACTTTTACTTTGATAAACCCAAATAAAAGAACATAAGTTGGACAACTTCGAACTTGCAGAGTAGTGGTATCTAACATAAGTCCCGCAGGTCAAAACTGGACCATGAAGGATTCAGTTTAATTCAATTTTGTTCATTTCATCATCTCAAGGCACTTTTATTGAGAATTATTTCACAGTGGCAGTTGCAGGATCTGATAGTAAAGTGGAGTACTACTACTACTACTACTAATAATAATAATAATAATAATAACAATAATCATCATCATCAGAATAAAAAGCATCACTAACATCAAGCAGTCCAGTGAGGGTGGTTTTGTTGAGGGCAGCAGAAATTGTGTCTTGGGAATTTGAATACTTCAACCAAAAATTTCAGATCTGTCAGCAGATTTGCAAAACTTCAATTTTGTATGCAACAAAACTCAAAGAGGAAACTAAAGTGACACTAAACTGAACTACAATTTGTGTGACACTCATGTTTTAAAGTCAGAGAATCCAAGTGACAAATAAATTTATGTATTTGTCTTCATTTAACCTTTCCTGTCCTTATTTAAACATACTCAGAGCAGTGAGCTGTAATGATGCAGTGCCCAAAGAGCTGATCAGAGTCAGGTATCTTTCTCAGTGAGTCACAGTGTTAACTTGTCAAGTGATAGGATTTAAATCAGCAAACCTTTAATCACAAGCTTGTGCCTTGAACCTCACTGTGCCACACCCTGTAAAAATACGGAGTATGCCTGTAAACGTGATTTTTAGTTTTAGATGAGAAGAGGCCTGGTATTGTCACTAGGAAGTGTTATGTATATTCTGTATTCAGAGGAGAAATAACTGTGTCTCATTTGTCTTGTGCTCATTTTCTCATGACTGCTCAGCAAATCAACAGCTTTGGGATGTTTAACTTGTTGGTCATGGCATTTCTTGAGTTCTCTATTTAAAATAATATTCATAAAAGAATAGCAATAAAAAAAAGTTTCAAATTATTAAAAAATAAGTCAGATCAATAGCATCCTAAAGTACTTATCAGTTATATCTCTCCATGGGCCAGTTGTCTACAGGATGGACTACTATGGCTGTCAGTAATGAAAGACTGCCTGGAAGTTTTATTCATGTAAATTCCAGTAAAGTACATTAACAGTTCTCAAAGGATGGTCATCAGAGGTTTTTCTTAAGAGATGTGGTTCATGTCATCAGATGCTTCTTGTAAATATTACATAATCGGTGGTTCCAGTGAACCATCATAATTAAAGGTGCTGTAGGCAGGATTCGGCATCTCCGATTTGACCCATCTAAGATGGCGATTTGAAACCCAGCACAGCCAATCCTGTCCTGTTTTCTCTGACATCACGCCCTTAGGCAAGTTAAGCCCCTCCCACAAGAACATGCAACTAACGCCCCTTGACCAATCACGGTTAGAGCCTCAGGGGCTGTTCTGATTGGTCAAAGATACCTGGAGCTGTTGAGATTCCTTTTCAGCTCAGAACAGAGACAGATGAAAACGCTGCGCCCTCGCGGTAGTGCAATTATGCTACACTCCTAAAGGATTATCAATGGATACTCTGGCATTTAATCCAAAGAAAACACAGAAAAATTAGCATTGACTAGCAAAATCCTGCCTACAGCACCTTTAAATTTGGTTTTAATCCATTCAACTGCCGAATCACAAACCGGAGACTTTACTGACCTCATTCTTGAAGCATTAGTTTTTTTTTCCCAGCAGCACCATGAATATTTAATGCATGTGTGCAATAAGGACACCGGCTGTTCAACACTTTATAAAAATAATATTTTATACACTGTGAACCTTGTTTCAGTTTCACACTGATTCAGACATTACAAAATCATACAATTCTGTGACCTCACAAATATTTACAGTTTAATCTGAAAAATTATGCACAGTATCAAACTGGTGTGAAACAGAGGAAAAAAACTGCTCCAATCTTTTTCAAAACCGAGTCTTGTTCACTGAGCATGTCTAATCTAGAGGGAGTTTTAAACAGCGTGGTAAATCAATGAACAGTGACACTGTTTAGGTCCCAGTTCTTGGCTTTACATGTCCTCGACACTCCACTTGTAAGCTTCCTCCTGGTATGCTTTCTTTTCTGAAATACGCAAGTAGCGTTTCTTTTCAAATCCATTTGACCTGCAACGCACAAAAAAAAAGATCACTATTATATAGCAACCACACCTAAATTCCACTACAGAAATACATTCAACCAGGTTCAACAGCAGCAGCAGAATTTCTGGTATTTGGAATTTAATGTAAGGGAACACTTGTGCCAGTGAAAATGCATGTCATGTATTATTCCTTATTGATGCACAAACTGTACCTGTCAACTCCATCCCAACGATAGCCAGGCAAAATGTTGAACCTGTTTGGAGGTGGTGGAGGGCCTTTATACTGAGGTTTTGCTGCAACAGTAAAAATAAGACGGTTTTAAACAAATCCTATACTAGAAGTGCACAAAACTACCATTGTGTACAAATGAACTTATAGAGTAATAATGATGCTGCCAGTTAGTATGTTTTGGTTAGGAAACAAAGTGTACAAGTAATGCTTAAAACCTGGTGCCTTTGTGCCACGGTCCTTTTTCCGTTTGAGCAGCGCGGCCATTGGATCCCCTTCTCTTTCCTGTTCCCTCAACATGCGATCGAGATCCTCATCTCCGTGGTGACGAGCCAGCGGCTTCTGGGCTTCATGCAGTGCATCCTCGAGTTTCTGCTGCTGCATCTGGCTCTGGGCCAACCTATGAACAC
Source organism: Salarias fasciatus (assembly GCF_902148845.1). Classification (NCBI taxonomy): domain Eukaryota; kingdom Metazoa; phylum Chordata; class Actinopteri; order Blenniiformes; family Blenniidae; genus Salarias; species Salarias fasciatus. The sequence goes on from NC_043754.1 coordinate 18,579,026, forward strand.
AGTTGAACTTGTGTGAAGTATTTGATACAGTATGTTTTTATATGGACACGGTATGTGGAAGAATGATGCAGATTTACCCTTTCCCCCACTGAGCGTATTTCTCATCTTTAGCTGCTTTTTCTCCAGCTTTTTTCTTCTGTTCTTCTCTCTCTGAGTCCAAATCCCTCCTTTTACCACTTTTGTCTCGGAACACCGTCTGGGCATTGCGGGATTCGTCTAGTTGGGATCACAATGTCATGAACTTTACAAGTCTAATCAAGACATATCTCATTATCTTGTCAGTTCATTGAAGTGCACATTACTGATGTGATTAGGGAAATCATTTCAAAAGAGAGACAATGATCCAACCTTCTAGTGGTTGATTGTGTTTTTCTCTACGTCGGTTATCTTCCTGCTCTTTCCTCAATACTTCAACAGAAACCAAGCCAGCCTTCCCACCAGAAAGCATCCTATTGCCCTGGAACACAAAACAAAACACTCAGCAAAATCAGTACAATTTATAACCTCAGAATGAACACGGTTAGCTTACCTGTGTTTGTCCAGATCTGCGAGGGGGTGACAAATCTCCATCCGAGTCTCGTCCTCGCCTCCTCGGGGGCGACTGGTCTGAATCGGACCCTTTACCTTTAGGCGGCTTTTTCCTTGGTGGTGACTGATCAGAGTCTGAGTCAGCCCGAGTTTGAGCCCTTTTAGCCGATGATCGATGAGAATCAGATGAATGTTTTTTACTTGCTGAGGATGAGCTGGCCTTTCTTCGATTGGGGGAAGAATCTGACAGAGCAACAGTTAAATTCTCCATTAATGCATTTACATGTACACATTAATGAATTCTTAAATACTCATCTCATAAATTTGCACCCACCTTTACTTTGCACCTTCCCTGACTGTTGCCTTGGAGGTGACATGTCAGGGGAATCATGGCGACTCCTCCTGGGAGGAGACATGTCAGGGGAATCATGGCGACTCTTCCTGGGAGGAGATATGTCCGGAGAGTCGTGACGACTCCTCCTGGGAGGAGATATGTCAGGGGAATCATGGCGATTCTTCCTAGGAGGAGATATGTCTGGAGAATCGTGGCGACTCCTCCTGGGAGGAGATGCATCTGGTGAGTCGTGGCGACCTGTGCTCGAATCTGCAGGTTGATGATCTTCACCGTTTCCGTCCTCTGAGTCTTCATTTTCATCAGCTATATGGAAAAGACACTTTAATTGACAACAACAAACCAACTACTTTTTAAAAACACACTTGACCGTTACTTCTGTGATAATACCTCCAATCACTTTCCATCTGTTGCTGTTTCTGAATGCTTCCAGATATTTCACCTCATCAGGACGATCATCAACCACTTCAGCAATCTGAGGTAATAAGTCAAGATTAACATTTTGAAGTGCAGTTATGACATATGAAAACCAAAATCAATGTTACCAGACTATCTAGAAGGCGGATTATTTTTCTGTTGGTTGCGCAATCTACCAATATTGTACACTTTGTTAACTTTCATTAGATGGAATGTAAGTGGGTATGCTCAAACATTAGAAACTTGCTTCCAAACATCATAGACCGCTGGCACATTGTGTGGACATTTAAACTGGATCCATCATTTGCGCAACATCACCTGTAATGAATGAATGAAAGTTCGCCTGCAAGCTAACGCTAACTGACCACTGGGGCTTCGTCCTCCTCCTCTTCCAGCTCCTCCTGCGCTTCGACTATCTGCTTCCAGTCGATATCATCGTCAACTATCTTCAGTCTTTAAGAAGGGAGAAGAAAACGTGATTTTGTGAAGCTCGACACTGAAAAGGAAAAATAGCGCTCAACGGTAACAGCGGACTGGAGTTAGCTTCACAGCTAACACGCACAACAACAGCTCAGATTGATTGTAACTTTCGACTCACCCCCTCTCAGGGACCTTGCGTCGTTTCTTCTTTATCTTCCCTTTATTTTTTTTACAGTCGTCGTCGGCTGATAGATATCTTTTGAGATATTCAGCCTTTGATAGCTCAGGTCCTTTCCGACAGCCTGTGGAAGCGGCCATTACTGCAGTGACGTCAGAGGCTACGGCTCCCGCGGAGGATCAAGAATATTGGCAATATAGATGCGCGTCAAAAAACCGGAGTGGGGAAAAAAAAAACATTTAGGATGTGGGAACAGTAACAGTTTAGTTTTAATTAGGGCTGTCACTTTAGTGCATTAATTAGATTAATTAATTACACTACAAATTAATGCATTAAAAAATTAATCTAAGATTAATTATAGCACACTTGAGTGGCAATAGCCCATATGCACGCATCACTTCCGCGTTCTGTCTCAGACGGCATAACAACTTCCGGCGCAGCTCAGACACAGCTAACCCAAGCCTTCTGTGACGATCTGTTCGAGTGGTGACACGGACAACAACTCCAAAAACCCTTCCATTGTTTGTTTATTTATTAAGATCCCCATTAGCCACTGAATATCAGTGTCTATTCTTCCTGGGGTCTAAACTCATCATGGTCTTCACGGGAGGAGCAGCTGCTGCTGCAGAGGAAGTTCAACTAGAACCGAGCGGCACCGTTAAAAATGGAAAAAAAAAGTCACTCATCTTGGAGCGGCTGCTCTCCGTCGACTCCAGACCCCGGCCAGCGCCGCTCAAAATGCAAGAAACTGAGGCAAAATTGCAGAAAAATAAAGGTTCACAACAGCCGCAGTGGGATCCTGAGGAAGAACCGGTGGTGGTTTGACGGCCATGGACCGAATTTAGGACCATAGACCTGCTCATTAGAAATGGGGTTTATCTGAGACAGCGCTCGGGCCTCTTAATTTGATCCCGACTGCTCTCAAAGCCTCTGAGACTGTAAAGGTCACAGACTCTGAGTCCTGCCAGTGTCAGCTGAGAAAGTTGTTTCCATTCAACCTAGGAAGCTGAAATGTTAGTATGTTGTTCTGTCTTCCCTCAGGATCCCATGTGTGGTGTTTTGACTCCACCAAGTCCTTTCTGCTGTCCGTACAGGGCGCCACAATGTCCAGTTAAAAGAATCATTTAAGCATCATCATTTGGTCAGATTTACTCCAAATAAGCTGAGATTTGCGGGATGTGTTTACACCTCTGCCAGAAAGTCATACGTAGAATTTGGAAGCCCCTCCTCTTTCCTGAAGCTACTTCCTGTTTGGGAGGAGCTTATGAAAAAAATCCAAGAGGTCTTTTTTTTTTTTAGCTCCCAGAGGCCAAACAACAGCGTTGTTGCTGGCGTGCAGCTCCGTCACGTCACGTTGCTGGTGGCGTGCAGCTCCGTCACGTCGCATTGAAGTTGGCGGGCAGTGCCGTCCTGTCGCGTTGCTGCTGGCGTGCAGTCCAGTCCAGTCCCGTCGCATTCCTGTTGCTGCTAGGTGCAGCAACAAAGGACAAGAAGAAACAAACAAAACAACACAATAATGTAAAACAAACAAAAAACACTGTGACGGATACTCAACTGTCCACAAAGGGGACAGAGGATTTTCTGTCTGGGTTTACTCCCATATCTAGATGGCTGTCACCGGCCCACCTGAACCTTGAGCCTTTGACGAATCTTTTTTTTAAACTTTCGTCACAACCAGCCATCCACCACCCAAGCCCAGTGTATTCACTGTCTGGGGGAGTACCAGTTTAGTCGCCGGTAACTCGACCCTGAAGCAGGTAGTACTGGATTACAGGTTAACCAGTAGCAGATTTAACAACCTGACCTGACTGCCAGAGGGGGAAAGAATGCAATGGCAAAAAACAACCATTCTAATAAAACAACTAGACAATTCCCGCTGGGAACAAAATCTGCTTGCGTGCAGTGCAGTCTTGTGGCGTTGCTGCTGGCGTGCAGTTCTGTCCGGTCGCGTTCGCGTTGCTGCTGGCGTGCAGCTCCGTCACGTCGCGTTGCTGTTGCTGCTAGGTGCAGCAACAAAGGACAAGAAGAAACAAACAAAACAACACAATAACGTAAAACAAACGAAGAACAAAACAAGAAACCACCCAGCGCCCCTAAGAAGACGACGATGTGCGGGACATGACAGAGGTATCTCTAAAAACAAAGATTAAATATAAAAACATGTAATAAATCAGTGCAACAAGAGTGACAAAGTGTTGTCATTATGAATTGGAGAATATACTCACATTTATTACCTACTAGGCAACACGAAAATATGACATTATTAGCTAAGAATTATATTTTTGAACAATATGGTGGCATTTTCACAAAAATAATTCTGTTCCTGGGGCTTGTGTCATTTGGAGTTGTTTCTACTTGGACAATTCACTTGTATTGCATATTTCCACAAAAAGGTAAAAAGCTTTTCAATGACAAACACCAACAAATGCAGAAGAATACTCAGAGAATAAAATGGAGGGTAGGGGAATGATTTCTCCCCCAAAATGTAACACCAAACTATCAGCAGCTGAAGAGGAAATGGACAGTGAAAATCCAGAGGGCATCAAGCCATATTTAAAGAGCTAAAATGTTGCAGTTCAAACGTTGCAGTTGTAACGCCAGAAGAAAACAGCTGCCGTGTGAATAGGTTCCAGACCGCCATCACATCTGTGCTGAAGTATGCAGATGCAAGTATGTTGCATTCACTTTTTGTTTTATTTAAATGAATGAAATAAATAAATCAAATCAAATCAAATCAAACATACATCTAGGTTTCACTTAAAGTGCTTGATCAGGAAATTAATATCTTCCTGGTGACATTTGCAAAGAAAACAAAACATCTTTGTACTAACTCAGTGCAGCATCCGGACTCACTTTGGTGGTAGAAAAATCTATTTCATCGATGGTGGTTTGCAAAAAGTTGTAAACATTTGCCAGATTGTGGTTGTACGAAGTACCAAAACCAAAATGAGCTTTAAAAAGCTCATAAACACAGGCAGAGTCCAGTGACTTGCAGGTTACAGGGTGTTTGTCAGTGATGATGAAATATTTGCAGACTGCGTTTCTCTGGGTTCCCACTGCCAGAAGAAGGGGTTGACGGATTTCCAGATGCTGTCCAGATGCCTTTGGATATTAGTCCCAGTCTGTGACACAACAAATTAATTTAATTTCTTGTGTCACCATTAGGAATGGTGTGACTAGACAAATAAACCTGCCTTCCCTTGCTTTGCCTGGTCATTGTTATGTTTGCAAATTACAAATCTTCAGTTTTTATGCTCACTATCAGAAGCACGGAGGCCCTTTTCATTTTAGAGCAGCAACTCATTTAATTAATTTTATGTCACTCTTAGTTTACTGGACTGTAGACATATCTAGTAAGTGTGAATTTAGTGTTTTTGGCACACTTATGTCCTCAAAATTATGCTTTCTTTGTTTCTCCCTGGGATACACTGGTATGATTTATTGTAAGTAATTAGCACAATGACTTGACGCGCCACTCCTATGACAAATGAAACTGAGATTTAGATGCACTTGACAAACGTGATGAACATTAATAATGTTTATTTTATGATTTATACTGACAATAAATTTGAAGTACTGACAGATTCTGACTTTTCAGTTGTCAATGAAAAGACACATTCAATCTTGTCCTTCAACCTTGTGAAACAATGAACAGAACAAAACCGAAAATGTACACACTTACGAACATCAATTGCATACGGTATGTAAAGTATGATAGTCTGACCCATTAGTTATCATATACATTTTTATTTATTTATTTACTGAGAGGACAGACATCACTCACACTGTCGGAAAAAGTGATTGTGCATGTTTTTTGGAAATAAGTGCGTCACCACTCCACAATGAGCTCATGCAAATGCAGTCTGTGTAACCCTGGGGCAGAAATGCCTAACCATCATTTCTAAATGATCCATGAGACATCTTCACTAGTTCAAAGAATATTGCTTCAGTGCTTAATCAAGAGAAACAAAAATAACAATCCACAAGCTGTTGGCAGTCTCTTTTCAGCATGATGCATTTTTGTGGGGATGTTTGTGGGTGTGGACAGAAGCAAGCGCGTGGCTGGATGTGCGCCTTCACATGCCTGCTTGTTTTTCATAGTTGTTGTCTGCTAGTTGCGTGTGTGATAGAAGAAGAGTATCACGCAAAGGATCCACGACCAGGAGGTTCTCAGGAGTACACTGACAGCAGAACAGGGAACGAGTTTATCTGCAGAGGAAAGAAAGAGAAAGTCTTCTAAGAAAAAAATATATTGGATTTTTCTCCCACTCAGGTTTCCAGGTTTATATACACGAACACACACGCACATACACACTTACTTTTTTCCACATTTTCGCTGGCACCAGAACCAGATATTTTGCACAAGTAAGTGGTGTTATGCGGGAGAGTGTCGGTGAAGCCTTTCAGGGTCATTCTGTAGCCGTGAGGCTTCAGCTCCTCCACATAGCTTTTTTCTTTAAACTGGTTGTCTGCCGATGAACCTGACACGTTGGTGTTGATGAGAACCTCCTTGTTTCCAGAGGCCCAAGAGAATTCATAGCTGTCTATCTGGTTGGGTTTGGGTTTGATGAGACAGTCGACTCTCAGGTCGTTGTCGTCTTCAAGGCACACCGTGATCTTGTCTGACTGCGCAGAGACGAGCAACACTGGGGAAAAACATACAGTCAGAGCTACGCTTAGCACCAAACGATATTGTTTTTATTAGAGAACAACATTTTCATGAAGAAAAAAGATTCTCACCTCCAAACACTACGAGTAATAACGCAGACCTGAGCATGATGGAAAAGTGCCCATCCACCTTTGACGAAAAGATACAAGGCATATAAACAAACCAAGAAAAGTAAGTCAAAATGAAATCACTCAGGAACAAGGAAAACAAAGAGTGAAGTCTTTTCGGTTGAGGTCATGTGAGTGTTATATCACAGCCCCCCCAGAAAAAAACAAAAACACAACAACACTGTACCTCAAAATGCTAAAAACATTTCTATTGGTATATGAAGTAGGTCTAGATGACAACCTGAAAAGGTAGAGATGTTTCGATCTAACTTATCTAACTGTGGCCAAAACTAATTACAGGACATGACTCAGAGCAGAAGGTGACGGACATCTGACTGCACGATTCCTCACAATTTATAAAGATAAAATCCTCTCTCAAAGATCAGCATACCACGCCAAATGATAATACTTCAATGGTAAGAGATGGACTGCTGAGTACTTTCCCACAGTAAGCATGTTCTCTAATCATGACCTATATGTTCCAGTATATACTGTGCCATCTTTGTACAGTCCAAGCCGTCCCTTCTACTGCCTGACATGTAGCTGAGCATCTGTAAGGATCCTTACCTCCCGTCAGGTCGAGGTATTGAAGCAGCTCCTTGCTGCTCGCTCTGGTCTGGGAACTAAACAGCTGGTGGCGGTCACTCAGTGTACAGCGATGCAGAGTATCACGCTTCTGGGACAAACTGGGAGTGATACAGAGGGGTGAAACGAGAGTGGGAGGGATGGGTGGTGGCCCAGAGACTGCTGATTCGTCTCTCTCCTCTGCAGTACGTAACATCATCGGCTGCGCAGGCTGTCTGTGAGAGACAGGGCAAAAACACCCCTTTTGTTTTTTTAAACTTGTGATCTGTGACCTTATCTTCTTTCCTCTTAGGTTCTGTCCTCACTTGTGTTTCATTTAATGTGTCCTCTGGGTGTAATATGGCCTTTATGTTTACAATGAGGTAATAACGCATTACTAAAGACTCAAGAAAAAAACTGTTGTAGCGACTCTTCTGACCCAATATCAGAAGTTCAAGCATGAAATTGACTGCATTTCATAAACAAACAGGCTGATACCTCACGTATCATTGTGTAAGTGCACAACCAAGCACCCAGGCTGGACATGCAGGAAATTTCTAGCACCGTCATGCCTATAATTCAGTTACAAAAATGACTCAATATTGCCATCTTATGGTCATTATGAAAAATTACATGTGTCAGTGTGCACTGTGTAACTCTAAGCAGAGGTAGAAAGCAAAATACTAATAGTTTGCTACTTTTATCTGCAAATGTACACTTTCAACCTACACTTCAACAAAAATCTACACTGTTATTTGAAGTTTGACTCCATTTGTTGCAATAAAGTTAAAAATGTCCTGCAAAGTGCTACTTTAGTTAAAAAAAAACCTTGATGTTTTGTATTGATTAAAATAGTTATTACTTATGCCTAATATTAGTTAAAAACCTGTGAAATCACCATGCTGAAAAAGCTGTGTAATAAACTTTTGTGTGGAAGAGGAAAACAGCATAGAAAAACTTATACAAATGCTCCCCCATCACCAAACACCTAAACTCTTAAAAACAAAACATCGGGCCAACTAGTGAAAAGAGTTACTGTCAGATACAAATACATCTGGTTCTGTCTGGTTCTGCGACAGGCTGTCCTTGGCTGAAAAAGACGTTTTGGTCTTTTATCACAAAAAACAAAAAAACTTCTACAAAGACAAGTGTTATATCTACCATCAGAAGGGGAGAGACGTTTAGTGGTCAGCAGGATTTCCTGTAGTGACTGCAGAGCTGGTTTACTTGCTGATAAGGCCTGTCATAAGAAAAACAATGAAAGCATTCTCTTTGAAAGAGATTAAAATACTTGGCGTTGTGCTATATAATGGCAGTCATCAAAGACACTGAACATCTTGTGTGATTTTGCAAAGGAAAGTAAATGTTTTGAGGTTGAGTTTGTGTTTTACAAGATGTTGCAAAAGAATTGCATGAAAATTCCAAGCACTGAAAGCAAAGCAAATGCAAGCAAGAAAACACAAAAGAACTCAGAGACAGTGTCTGAAGGGCAAAAAAAATGGCAGCAAAAATGTCTGAAGCAGGAGTTGGTTTGACGTTGGTCCTGCCACAGCTCCAAGCAATTCCACAGCACCACTATCCGCTAAAGGGATGTTATAGCAATGTTAATTGCTATAAGTACTATTAATAGTATTTAAACAGTCAGTAAATAGATTGTTTGTGATTATAAA